>NC_050519.1:2780185-2780417 GCF_002922805.2 Oryzias melastigma
TGTAAGATATAATAATCTGCTAGAGTATAAAGGGTGAAAAAAATGATTAAAAACAAATCAAACTGCAACCTAAAACAGAAACTGTGATAGAAACAAAAGGAAATCGGTGCCCTATAAGTCGGTATTATTTTCCCCCGTGATGTCATTGCTGCAGCTGAAGCTTGTTAGGTTAATGGAGCCTGTAAAGGCGGGAAAACATCAGCGCAGATCAACTTGTGGTTCAACGCTGAGC
>NC_050519.1:2780583-2788416 GCF_002922805.2 Oryzias melastigma
GTGGCTCATTCTCTGCAGCAAAGTGACGGAAAAGACTGATAAAATGACTGTTTCAAACTTGTGTTGTTCACACAAGATTTCAATAATTTAATGCATTCATATTATTATAATAGAAATATTGTTACATATTCAATAAAATAAATAAGAGATTTGATATTTGATTCTTCTCAAATCTGCAATACATGTTATAGATGAATTATCTGTCCTCACATACTCTGGTGCAAAAATGCAGAAAAATAAAAAAGAGAAGAAAATAAATAAAAACAAATACTACCTTGTTGTTATGGTATTTTCTGCATTACAAAACTTACAAATGTACAAAAAATGTTGATATTTGGTGCACAAAACCTCACTTTGTGACTTGAGGAAACTTCTTCCTGTTTCTAATATTTAACATTTCTACTGAACTACTGATAAAAACAGAAAAAACTCAACGATTGTTCCTGAGGAGAACATTCACATATAGTGCAACATTAAAATGCAATTCTTAAAGTATTCAAATTAAATTATTTGGTTATTAATACCAGAATTACAATGCAATTAAAATTAAACATAGTTAAAAATTAAATGTTTTGTTTGAAACTAAATATTTTGTAATATATATATATATATATATATGATAAAAACTAAATACTTAGTTTAAAGCTAAATATTTAGAATTGATCTAAATATATAGATTAAAACCAAATATTTATTTAAAAAAATATATAAAAAAAACTAAATATTTAGTTTAAAAATAAATATTTAATTTAAAAATATATGTTTAGTTTAAATTGCATTTTAATTCTTATTTTATTAATAAAATAATAATAATACTTAATAATAATATATATAATGATAATATAATATTTTAATATTTTAATCTAAATATTAAGAATGGATCTATATATATATATATAGTTAAAAACTAAATATTTATCTCCAAATCTAAATTTAGATCGGAGTTAAATATTTCCTTTTAACTAAATATTTAGTTGTTTTTTAACTAAATATTTAGTTTTGAAATTAATATTTAGTTTAAAACTAAATATTTAGTAAGAAAATTAAATATCTAGCTCAAAACTAAATGTTTAGCTGCAAAACCTAAAAAATACTTTGTAAAATAAATATTTAGATTAGATCTAAATATTTAATGTACAAACTAAATATTTAATTATATTAAATTAAATATTTAGTCTGTAAGCCAAATATATAATTTTTAAATAAATATTTAACCTCTAAATAAATAATTAGCTTGCTAGCAAATAATTTAGTTAGTAAGTGTAAAGTTTATAAACAAATTAATTGAAATGGTGAAAATATGCATAAGAAAAAGGAGACCCTAAAAACATGCCCAATATCTGAAAAAAATGTTTACTTTTCAGATTTACAAATTTACAAGAGTGTGACAATATTTTAATGACACATTTATTTCAACATTTATTTATTGATTTCAACATTTATTTATTTATTGCCACTTTTAAATAATTAATGACACATTTATTTATTTAATGCTGTATATATATTTCATTTTGACTCTTTCCAGACTCCATACAGCAACACAACAGCAACATAAGAAATACTTTAAAATATGGCAAATTCCAGTTTTTAACAACCCAAATACTAATAACTAACGGCTAAAATTGTGATATTTGGACCTAAAGAACTAGAAGCTTTGATCAGCTTCAGTTTTTGGGACTCTTTGAGACGATCTCAGGACGGATCGATGGTTTGCCGTATTCTGATGACCCGAGTGTTGGGGTTCCTGGCAGAGGCAGATCTCTTTTCAAGCGGATGACTTTTGTCGTGCGGTTGATTTCACTCCATCTCTCCTTCCTCTCGGCTGTCATCACCAGCTCATGGTTCGCGTTCTTCAGCCACACAGCAGGAGCGATGTGTGGGACCCTGGCGGTCCGGGACAGGGCGTGTCATTCTCAGAAAAGGCGTTCTGCTGATTGGACGAGCTGAGCCTTCCAGGATGAGAGGATAGTCTTCACAGTTGGAGGCGCTGACTAAAAACAGCCAAACCGGGTGACTGACAGGAGGAAGAGGAGTTGTAATGTTGACACAGGGATTTGGGGACATTCTGTTTCTGGACCGTGCCGTTGTGATCTCCCTGACTCATACTTAAAAATACAGTCGAGGAAAACTCCACATTCGCTGGAAAACCTTTTCTGTCAGCTTTACAGTGGGGCAAACAAGTATCAAGTCAGCCACCAACTGTGCAAGTTCTCCCACTTAAAAAGATCAGAGAGGCAGTGCGTTTTTCAGAAACTGTTGCTGGTATTTTGGTCCATTCCTCCATGTAGATCTCCTCTAGAGCGGGGGGTCCCCAAACTTGTTCTTGTGAGACCAACAACACTGTTTTTCAGTTTTTAAGGTTAACAAAAAAAGTGTAACAATCACAGTAAACATTTGGGTTTTTTTAAGAAAGCCATATATAGCAAGATTTATAATAATTCATTTGTCATCTTCACAGAAAAAAACAACACTAAAATAGTTTTCAAAGTAGATATATAGAAATACCTGTAATAATGTTAGTGTGAATATCTTAAGTTATCTGCTGATGCAGATAACTTAAGATGCTTAATATGATAGCTAAAAATTTGGAAACTGATAGCTGAAAACACTAAAGTTGATAGCTAAAAAAGGCTGAAGATGAGAGCGGAAGACACTTAAGTTGATAGCTGAAAACGCTGAAGATAATAGCTGAAAACGTTTAAGTTGATAGCTGAAAACGCTAAAGTTGATATCTGAAAATGCTGAAGATGATAGCTGATAATGCCGGAAGTTTAAAGCTGAAAACGCTGAAGTTTAAAGATGAAAATGGTGCAGATGATAGCTGATAACGCTGAACCTGATAGCTGAAAACACTATGATTGATTGCTGAAAACACTGAAGTTTATAGCTGAAAATACTAAGGTTGATAGCTGAAAACGCTGAAGTTTATAGATAAAACCGCTGATGCTGACAGCTGAAACCGCTGAAGCTGAAAACGCTTAAGTTGATAACTGAAAACGCTGAAGTTGATAGTGGAAAATGTCGAAGCTGATAGTTGAAAACTGTGAAATTGATAGCTGAAAACGCTAAAGTTGATAGATGATAATGCTGAACCTGATGGGCTTAAAATGCTGAAGTTTATAGCTGAAAATACTAAGGTTGATAGCTGAAAATGCTGAAGTTTATAGATAAAAACCGCTGATGCTGACAGTTGAAACCGCTGAAGTTGATAGCTGAAAACACTGAAGTTGATAGTGGAAAATGTTGAAGCTGATAGATGAAAACTGTGAAATTTATAGCCGTTAGTTAGTAAAGTGCAAAATTATCCTTAAAAAACTCAAACAATTCTATATTAGCCAAAACAGCTAGTGTGTAGCTAAAATGTTAGCTAAACTCCAACATAGCCTAGAAATTCTTAGTAACTGCCAGAACAGTTGAAAAAGCTAGCACTGAAAGAGCTGAAGAACTATAGACGTCTAAAAAATGTACAAAAGAAAAATAATAAGAGACTGAGCTGAGTCAGAGGACAACAATTTACTCCCAAACTGAACTGCTCAGTGATGTGGGCGGGGCTAAACCGACTAAAATGGGCTTTTCTCTGCTTTAGGGCCTGAAACCACCTTCACACATCTCAGAACACGTGAACAACAAAAGGTAAAGTCGACAGACACACAGACAAAAGGAACAATTAACATTAACTTTGATTTACATTCAAAATAAACTGCAAAAACTATTTTACTGTCATTTGCTTTGTGTTTCTTTAAAAACCATTGAGAACAGTGTTTTGGTGTGTTTGCTAGTTTTACAATTGTCACTGTTGATCCACCTGCTTCAGGTAGCAGAGGACGCGGCTTTAATCCCCTTTTCACCATTTTTATGTGTGAAGATAAAGACAGTGGAGTTTGTTGGTGTAATAAATATTTTATTCTCACATTAGTATGAAAAATGAAGATGTTGATGCATCACCTCTGTTTAGTTCAGGTTGTTTCAGACTCTTAGATAACATCACGTACAGAAATCAAAGAGCTTTGCTGTTCATTGAATATTCAAGAAAAAAAAAAGGCAAACATAAGTTGATCATCGGCCGCCGCCGTTACCCCCGCCGCCGCCTCCACCTCCAGACTGATCCTGAGCGCCAGACATCATCAGGAAGAGGACCAGAGGAACGATGTACATCCACTGAGGGAGAAGAGAAGGAAGAGGATGGAGGTGAATCTAACAGCAGGTCGGTTTGAGGATCGATCAATGAGGTGCGCCGATTCGGTTAATTTAATCGAGGACAAAAGAACAGACGAGGAAAAGCAGGATTAAACAAACAGGAGGATTCTGAACTCATTTCTAGAGTTTATCGTTTCATTTATCATTCGCAGATATATTTAATCTTTGACCGATAAGATCAAATCCCAAAGAAAAAGAAAAGAGGAGGAGTTAGTGATTCACACTGTGCAGCACGTGTCAAAGTCAAGGCCCGGGGGCCGGATCCGGCCCTCCAGATCATTTTATTTTATTGTTATTAATGACCTGATGTTATCTTGCATTTATTTCTAACTTGTATAATGTTGCCAAATGTATTTTTATGGAGAGTAAAATATTGAAAGTTATTTAATGTTTAAGCTAATTTATTCTGTAATAATATTCCTGCCTTTTAATTATTCATTATTATCTTAAAAAGTCACAGTTTTAAAATTTGAAAAAATTAGCATTCTTCTAGCTTTTTTGACTATTTTGGCATTTATTAAGATTTTTTAGGCTGTTTTGGAGTTATTCTAACATTTCAGCAACATGCTAGCTGTTTTAGCTCATTTAGCCTTTTTCATTTTTTGGGGATATTTTGAGGTTTATCTATTTTTTTTAACTACATGCAAGCTTTTTTTTTGGTTTTAGGCTGTTTTGGAGTTTAGCTAATATTTCAGCTATATGCTAGCTGTTTTGGCTAAATTAGGCTTTTCTTTTTATTTTTTTAGGTGGTTTTGGAGTTTGGCTAATATTTACATGCTAGCTGTTGTAGCTAATTTAGCCTTTTTTCAGTGTTTTATTCGATATTTTTAAGTTTAGCTATTTTTTCAGCCATCTGCTTTTTGTTTGTTAGGCTAATTTGGCTAATTTAGCTGCTATCAGCTTCAGTGTTTTTAGCTAACGTTTCAGCATCTTCAGCGGCCAATTTCAGCGAACAGCATTCACACTAGCGTAGATAATGCTATATATCTAGTTCATAATTATGTTTAAACGTTACAGTTTTAAAATTTTAAGAATGTAGTTTTAGAGTGCTCAATAAATCTTTATCCTGTTCGGGTCGTGACCTCAGGTGTGTTTTGGATTTTGGCCCCCTGTGCGATTGACTTTGACACTCCTGCTGTCAGGAAATTAGACACGAACACAAAGAGGATGGAGGAGGACAGGTGAGCCACAATAAGAAGACTGTACTTCAGTGGGAATCAGCTCTGCTCTCTGCCGCCCCCTGCTGGGGGCTGGGCCGAATTGGAGACCATGAGGAAGATAGCTCCTCCCAGAATCAAATACCACTGCAACACAGCACAGCACCAAGTCAACACAGCGGCACTGGACACGGCACACCACCAAACAAGACAGAGGCGAGAGGAGGGACACGGGAGAACGCACGTCTACGACCAAAAGCACTTTACAAAAGGAACTAAAGCAGCTCTGAACTTTTATTTGGTTATCTTTATTTACTAAAGCAAGAGGCAGCGAGAAGAGACGAGTCAAGGAAAATATTTACCCCAAAACTAAACTACTAATGATCTGATAAACTGATGAAAACTTCTTGGCTTTAAGGTTCTGAAATCACGCCGCGGTGGACGTGAAGGTCAGATGATGGAGACGAACAGGAGAACTCAGGTGGAACACTTACATATTTAGCAAAGAAGGACTTCTGCTCCTGAGGATTCTTGCCTTTCTTCTCAAACTCCTGCTCCATGCGCTGGATGAAGAGAGCCGTCTCCGGTCTGCAGGAGAGTTAATCAGTATTCAAACACACCCTGAAGGAAAAGGTCGACCTGAGGGGAACAGATTCGTTCTACACCCGAGCAGATAAGCTCTGATAAATGTGAGCGGACCAAAGACATCCGGACAGGATCAGAGGGAACAAACACGTTTATACAGATACTTCAGCAGATTCACATTAATTCTAATTATTTTACTCCAGCTCTTAGTTTTTAATCCTTTTGAACACAATAAACTCACAGTAAAATTAACAGTACATCTCAGAAGCTGCGTTTTCAGTTTGAGCATTTTTCAAGCATCCGGTTTTAATCTGTTCCTGATCCAACAGGATTTGAATTAAGAAATACTCAGAAATGCAGCTTTAATCGTAAATTATCTAATATAGATCGTCTATTATGAGGAAAATGCTACAAGAACATGTAAAATTTTTATTTGAGTTGGTCTTTAAATAACCAATCACTGAGGAGAATGGGGAGGGGGGGCGTGTGATGGGCCAATGGTCCCGCCCACAACTCGGGGGTGACTTTCCAATGAAATACTGCCTGCAGAAGCTACAAAAAATGATTGGTTTTGTTGATTTTAGGTACTTGTGATAATTTTTCCTGTTGTTGACCTTTACGTTTCTGGCACCACAATAGTTTTACAGATTAAATATTTCAGGTAATTCCACATTTGATTTGTGTCTAGACCGGCGGATCATCCTGACAGCTGTGGTCAAATATATCCCGAACTGTGAGGCAAAACTACAGATTTCCATCGGCTTTAGTCACAAAAAGACATTTAAATAAATAAAATTAAAACTTAAAGGAGAAAATATTAGCAGAGCTGACCCAGGCGCATTGACTGGAGCCATGATGCTGAGCGTGGTGTTGAAAACCTCCAGATCCACTTCGTCCTCCACCTCGGTTCCCCTGCAGGCTCCGGGGAAGGTCACTATGGAGACGGCGATGAGGTATCCGGAGACGTCGGTGTGAAGCGTGATCACGTCACTCAGGTGAGACTCGACCATGGCACACTGAGGATCACAGGGGGACGGGCCAACGTCACGACACCGTTATGTCTGAGTCCTAAACACTAGTTTAACCTTCAGAAAAATGTTCATGTCACAGAAAAAAACGTTATCTATGTAATTCAAGTGACAGAAAGGTCATAAAAGACAGTCTTCAGACAAACTTCCTCAGCTAAACTCATTTCTATACTTAATAAATTAGAGATTGAGCAAACTTATAGATCAGGGGTGTCAAACACAATCGCCAAAATCCAGAACAAACCTTAGGTCGCGGGCCAAACAGGATAAACATTGAACATTATTAAAACTTTAAAACTGTAACTTTTTAACATAATTATGAACCAGATATAAAGCATTACCTGTGATAATGCTGTAAGCTAAATTTGGCCGCTGAAGATGCTGAAGCTAATAGTCAGCTAAAATATTAGCTAAATGACAAAGTAGCCTAAAAAACTATAAAAAAATTAAAAAAAAAAATACTAGCCAAAACTGCTAGTATGTACCTAAAAAATAGCTAAACTTTAAATTACCTAAAAGAAAATAAAATAAAAAAAAGCCAAAATTAGCCAAAACAGCTAGCACCTATCAGAAAAAAATATCTAAACTCCAAAATATAATAAAGAACTAAAAAAAAGCTTCAATTAGCCAAAACAACCAGCCTGTAAATATTAGCCTAAATCTAAACACTTACCCAAAAAACCCCAAATTAGTGAAAATAGCTAGCATGTAGCTAAAGTATTAGCTAAACTCTCAGAATGCCAGTTTTAAAACTTAAAAAAAACATATATTTTAACATAATTATGAATAATAAAAAGGCAGGAATATTATTCCAGAATAAATCAACTTAAACCTTAAATGACTTATAATATTTTACTCCATATAAA
>NC_050519.1:2788485-2795602 GCF_002922805.2 Oryzias melastigma
AAATGAAAAAAGCGATATCGCAATATGAAAATTCCCATATCGCCCAGCCCTAAAGATAACATCTGGTCATTAATAACAATAAATTAAAATGATCTGGAGGGCCGGATCCGGCCCCCGGGCCTCAACTTTGACACGTGCTATAGTCCATTTAAAAAAATATTAAATCATCAAGGTAATCACTTAAAAAAAGCTAACAAAATAAAATTGTCTATTTTATTTACTTGTGAGCCCCGTTTAGTTATTATTTGAACTGAACTTATAAAATGAACAAATTTGAATAAATAGAAAAAGTAAAGATTGCAACACATTCACAGACACTTACAATAAATCAACCTGATCTGAATGTTCACTGAAAACCTTTAAGCTGAATCTAATAAAGAGTAAAGCACATACCGCTCTGACGAACGCTGTGAGGTGACCGTCTGTCTGCCATTCCGTCTGTTTGTCCGCCTGCAGAAACACACGAGGAACTCGGATTCTGTAGAGACCGTCGACTGCAGCCACTTCCTGAGGACACCAAACAAACCAGAGGCTGTTGTGTGTGTCTAACAGTTTCTAAAGTCCCATCTGTCTGCAGCCGGGTTGTTTTCAATGGATCTGATGCGCTCTGGTGTCATTACTATGACATTAGCTCACCTTCAGTTTGGTTCTGTCCTCCTCCGAGAGCTGGTTCTGATTTAAAGAGACACTTGGCTCGCGACCAGTTTTCAACACAAGCGAGCCACGGAGCTGAAATTTTGCTACATCATCTAGAAGAAGAAGAAAAAAAACGCATTAGCGTGGACAATCAGTACAAAGGAGGATGCAGTCCATCAGTCTGATCAGGAGTTTTTTCATCTATTTCTATTTTCACTCCATGCTTACAAGATAACAAAGATTCCATCACTTTCAGTCTTTTTAACAACTGAAAACTTAAACCTGAAACTTTTGCACATCTATTGATTGTAGGGCTGTTACGATTAGTCGACTATTGAAATAATCGTTCATGGCAGCTCTAGTTGATTGCAAGAAACTCGCATAAAATGGCTTTTTTTTAATAGTGCAAATTTATCAGAATGTTAAATATTTACCCAAAAATGACGACAGTTTAGGATTTAGTAGAAATTCATACATTAAGCGTTCATATAATCACAAACAATAACAAAGTTAACAGGTTTATTCAACATAAAAAAATGGTAGATATGTAAACAGAATCTTGAATTTGCAAAAAATAAAGGTTCTTTTTTTCTATTATAAAACAGCTAAAAAAAAAGAAAAGAAAAAATAAGATGAGTGACAGTTTGTCTCTTTAAATTATGTATCTATGAGCAAAAATATATCTATTTATGGTTAAGAGTAATTATATGTGAATGTTAACATAAAGATGTGTCTCATAATTCATTTCTAATCAATTAATGACTAATTGTTTTAAATGTCATTCTATATATAGATGTATATCTTTTTTGTATTTAGTTTTGATTGCTTGATATAAAACATTTCCAAATGCAAATTGTTGAAGGTTAATTAAGAAGAACATAAACTACTACTTTGGCAATTACTTTCCCAAAACCAATAAAACGTGAGTGAAGAAAAAAAAATGGCATAGTTAAAGCAATACAATCAACATTATGGCGAAATCCCATATTCTTGAATGTGTTTTTTCATTTACAGAACATTTTTTTAAATAAACTTTATTGTAAATATCAGTTTCTGTACAAAAACTGTGCAAAATAGCTAAATAAATCATAAATAAAGCTAGATCAATATATTATACATCTAAATAAACAGCATATATAAAAAAATTCAACAAAAATAAAATAAGATAAATTGCCATGGGTAAAAACAAACAAAAAAACTTCGTAAAGTGAGTAAATAAAAGAAGGATAGAGGAAATTGCCGAGTTTACATTTTAAATAATTTTCTATGAAGCTACTTTTTAAATTAGCTAGCTAGCTAGCATGCTCAAAGATGCACAAACAATGTATGAATTAAAATATTTTCCTCACCAACTTCAAACGAGTGTTCAAGTGGTACAGAGAACCCATTGAACTCAGTTTCCAAACCATCATTAACCTGGAGAATAAACACAGAAAAAAAACGATTTAAATATTTCCCGTTTAGCTAAAAATGCTAACATTTTGCTAACACGTTCAACTTCCGCTTCACGACACTTCATATCAAAATGTCAAATTTCATATTTGAGTCTTACCCTTCGACCGTTATTGCAGTTCACTAAATGGATGAATACAAATAACCAAACGCAGAAAACACCTGCTCGGTTATTCGTCAACACACGAGCCATTTTAGCTGAACTAAGTACCGGAAGCAAGTTTCACAGTGTACCTTCGCAGTAAAAGCACTTCCGGTTTTTCAATTTAAACACATCACACGAAACTAATTATAGTTTTTTGATTAATTTTGAAATTATTTAGGAAAATTTGTTTTATTTAGCATTTATCTTAGCATTTTATAGATTGAAGTATCAAAATATATTAAAATATCTACATAAAAACACAGTGCATCCACATATATTTGCAGGATCAGAGTGTTGTTTCATAATTTCCTGTGTTTTAAATGTTGTGAAAAAAAAATCAATCAGTTTAAAACTGCTGTTTTAAATGACAATCAGTAATGGGGGATGATAAATCCTCTTGTACTGACACATCCAAGACCAGCAGAGGCTGCCAGCACTCCAGAAAATGTTTAACCCCCAAGTGCTCAAGAAGTCATTTACAATTCCATTTTAATGACTGAGCTGAACACCAAATATTTATGTGCTGCGCTCTAGAGGGGCCATTCAGAGTTTTAAATCCTTAAAGCAGCCTTCATTCGGAGCTCTTTTTTGTTCTGAAGTTCAAACCACCCGGCATTGATCTGTAAATGTAGATCAGTGTGCTTTTTTTTTGTAAAATGTTGGTAAAAAGACTGCTGTTTACATCTGTCTCTGTTGAGAAACTTTAGTGGGTGTTTTAAGCTTTGTTTTTGAATAACATTGTTAACACTGTACTCAACCCCACACACCAAAAAGCCTCCTGGGTAATCAAGCTGGTGTCTTTTTAGACACCCTAATGTGTTAATCTTCTTATTTCTATATTCTCAAATATCCTTGTTGACGGGACAATATTGAAAAAAGTGTAAAAAAAATCAACATGAAAGTATAAAAAAGCATTGTAAATGAATTTGATACGAGACTTAAACTGAGATTAAATAAACACAATGGGAAGATTTATGTTTGTTATTTCGTTTCTTCACTCATTAAATCCGTGCTCCTTTATTTAGTTCAACAGGCTTGATGAGAACAGACTGCGGCATGTGTCACCTCCAAGCCAGCAGCCATGGATCGCTGTTCTTCCTTTTCCATGCGCTGCATTCACGGAATGCTGATGCAGGCTGTTAATTTAACAAGGTCTAAAGTTGTCAAAATGCTGTTAAACACTTGGGGTCAGCTTTAGGGCAGATACTCGGTGACTGCACCGACAAGGTGCCAGAGCAGACCAAAACTTTCAAACCAGAGACAAAGAAATCAGGAGCAGCTTTCTGCCAAATGTGATTGATGTGGATGATTCCTGCTTGCTTATTCTTAGCTGAAGAGATCTGCTGACACGCTGAAAGCTCTCTCTGGATAGACGGGAAAGAAATCCATCATTTAAAATGTCAATACTCCAGTTTGAAAGTTGTGAAAAAGGAGTTTGGAATTCTTAAACCTCACACTCTTCAGAGGATTTCTTTGTTTGCGATCTGCTACGATTTCTGTCAGGAGAGAGCGATGATATTTATACGAGCTTCGACTGTGTAATAATTATTCCAGAGATTGCTGTTGTTATTGTTGGAGGGTCTCCGTGGGCTCCTGCAAAGGTGCAGATCTTTGTATGGAGCATATGGTGACAGAGGCATGTGACTCCCCGGGGTCCTGCCTCTAAAACTGTGCAGACCTATGCTGTTTCTGGGCCAGCCCATTACTCTCTGTCACAGCCCTGAGCAACAGTGTCACTTCACTATTCCCTCGGAAAAATAAAAACATAACATTTACGTAAACTGACACCTTATACCAGAGGTCGGCAACATTTAAAAGAGTCATTTGGGCTTGTTTTCTACTGATCAAAACCTAGAAGGAGATTTATTTTAGCCTTAAAGAAATTTGGATTTGCATTCATGACCTTCTTTTTTTAAATAATAAATATGAACTAGAAAAATTGCATTACCTGCGATAGTGCTAGTATGAATGTTTTTTGCTGAAAGTAGTTGTTGAAGACGCTAAAGTTTTTGCTGAAAATGGCGACGCAATTTACTTTACCGTAATTCCTGAAGGGATTTGCTGAAAATGCAAAAGCTAGAGATGTTAAAGACTGGAAATATTGTTAAAGAACTATGACAGAGCGCTGAAGTTGACCTAAATTTAAAAAAAAATTGTAGTTAAATTGTTAAAAAAAATCCCTAATGTCAATTTTGGAAAAAAATATTAAGTGTGTTGCTTAAATATGAGCTAAACTCCAAATTAGCCAAAAAAAACCTCAGTAGATGCTAAATTAGCTTAAAAAATAATAAAATAAAACAAATAAAAGTTAGCTCATTTAAATACTAGCTAAAATATAGTCTAAAATTTGTCAGCAAACTAAATTAGTCAAAAACATTAGTCTGTTGCTAAAATAGAAGCTAAACTCTAAATTGACCTATAAAAACCTCAGCAGATATTAAATTAGCCAAAAACGTTAGCATGTTGCTAAAATATTAGCTAAACTTTTAATTAGCATGAAAAACTTCAGTGGATGCCAAATTACCCCCAAAATCTAGCTTGTTGCTTAAATACTAGCTAAACTTAGTCTAAAATTCCTCAGTAAACTAAATTAGCTAACAACGTTAGCATGTTGCTAAAAAAGAAGCTAAACTCTAAATTGGCCTAAAAAACTCCAGTAAATATTGCATTAGCCAAAAACGTTAGCATGTACTTAAATATGAGCTAAACTCCAAAAGAGCCTAAAAGTCTTCAGTAAACTAAATTAGTCAAATACGTTAGCATGTCGCTAAAATAGAGGCTACACTCTAAATTGATCTAGAAAAACCTCAGCAGATAACAAATTAGCCAAAAATGTTAGCATGTTGCTAAAATAGAAGCTAAATGTTTAATTAGCATGAAAAACTTCAGTGGATGCCAAATTACCCCCAAAATCTAGCTTGTTGCTTAAATACTAGCTAAACTTCAAAATAGTGTAAAATTCCTCAGTAAACTAGATTAGCCAAAAACGTTAGCATGTTGCTAAAATAGAAGCTAAACTCTAAATTTGGCTACAAAACCCCAGTAAATAGCAAATTAACCAAAAACGTTAGCATGTTGCTTAAACATGAGCTAAACTCCACATTTTTTGATAATTACTATAAAAGATTAAAACAGCCCCTGAATATCATTAAAGGCTTGTTGCTAATCTACTTAATTTTTTTTGACATTTGAAGACTTTCTCATTGACTTCCTATGGAGCACATTTTGGTCAATATTTCAAAAACTATAAAGTTTATGAATTCCAAAAATACAAGCAGTAAAGTCCTGAACGCTTTGATACCAAGATTGCTGAAATTGCTGAAAGTGTGATTACGTTTGCCAAAAAAATGTACCGAAAGGAGCAGAAGAATGACTATAGTCTGAATGCTTACCATCATTCACACAATAATGTCTATTTTTTGGCACAAACAAAAGCAAAAATATAAAAAGAACCTAGGATCTTTCAAAATGTGATTTCTTTCTTTTTTTTACCAACTTATTTTCAAAATAAAAGATTCTCTGTGCCAAACAGGATCATCTCAGTGCAGTTCTGCACAGCTAGTAACCATAACATAATGTTGTATATATATAAAAAAAGCTGACAAAGCTCAGCGCTTCCTCTAAAAGTGCACACAACATCGTTGTGCACTTTAGTTACAAACAGAAAATGTTGAAATGACTGCTTCAGCTGCTGCAGCCGCTGTGATCAGTGTCAGCTCCTGCAGTAATTCCCCTTCAAGCAGGAGCTAATGAGGTTTATCCATGATGAAGTAGCTGTACCAGCAATGGCCACACATGTGCACACACACTGCTCAAAGGTCAAGGCCGAGTGCAGCGGCGGCTGCCTTACAAACGCCTTCCACTGAATGAGACGTACTAGCGTTCAGCTGCAGCCGTGAAGCGACGCTGAGTTTACAGAAATGAAGATAAATAAAATCTCAACTTATCTGCTTTGCAGGAAATGTTAAAATTCTATTTATAGTTTAGAATTTCTGCTGCATAAAAAAGTCTTTATATGAGAACCAAAATGATTTTGATTATAATTTAGGGAAATAGTTTGAAGTCAGTTGCATGTTTTCTCCACAACATTTAGTGTAGAGTATGACATAATGTAAAGAGAAGCTGCTTTGATCTTTTTAAAGCAAATAAAAGTTAAAGTCATGTATTCAATGAGGAAAATTGGGTTGTTTTGATCATTGAATATTATGAAAATGCTCAACTGTATCTTTTGGTATGGCACTGATGCTTGGATTTTCACTTTTTCTACATTTCAAATCTTGATTTACATAAAATAATTTTATTTTTTTCTAAAGGTCATTTTCCTTTATTTTATTTACCTCTTTATTATTATTATTCCTTATCTATTATTCCGGACATTTTTTGATTCATAAAAACTCAATCACACTTCTTGGTATGAAAACATTCAGCTTGATAAGGAAATTTATATTTATAATACTTTTGGTATTTGTACATTTTAGGGTTTTTAAAATTTTATGTAATGTTTCAACCCCATTGGAAATGAATGGAAATGTTTTTCAAATTTCTGCAATTTCTACAATCGAAACATTCAGGACATTCCTGCTTTACGCAATTTTTGACATTTTACACCAATTTTGTGATTTTTTTCACATAATTCTTCAAATATTTGCAAATAATGCAAGTTTGGTATCAAAACATTCTGGATGTTTGGATATTCATGCTTGTACTTTTTGATTTTCATACCTTTTATGCATTTTACATATTTTTTTTGCGATCTTTTTCACAAAATTCTTCCAATTCTTTGTGTACTTTGTGTACCTAAGCAATATTGGTATCAAAACGTTCAGCACGTTCAGGAAATTCCTGCAATTACTTTTGGTATTGATAAATTTTATGCAATTTCTG
>NC_050519.1:2795670-2799672 GCF_002922805.2 Oryzias melastigma
CAAATAATGCATGTTTGGTATCAGCATGTTCACATATTCATGCTTGTACTTTTGATTTTCATACCTTTTACGCATTTTACTTTTTTTGCGATCTTTTCACAAAATTCTTACAATTCTTTGTGTACTTTGAAACCTGTGCAATATTGGTATCAAAACGTTCAGCACGTTCAGGACATTCCTGCAATTACTTTTGGTATTGATATATTTTATAAATTCTTTGAAATTTTTCACAATTTTTGCAATTTTTCAAGAAATTTTCCAAATTCTTTTGTACTTTCTGCAAATAATGCATGTTTGGTATCAGCATGTTCACATATTCATGCTTGTACTTTTGATTTTCATACCTTTTACGCATTTTACTTTTTTTGTGATTTTTTTTCCAAAATTCTTCCAATTCTTTGTGCAATTTTTGCAATTTTTGAAGAAAATTTCCAAATTCTTTTGTACTTTCTGCAAATTATGCAAGTTTGGCATCAAAACATTCTAGATGTTCGGATATTCATGCTTGTACTTTTGATTTTCATACATTTTACGCATTTTTTTTTTATTTTTTTGCGATCTTTTTTACAAAATTCTTCCAATTCGTTGTGTACTTTGCAACCTAAGCAATATTGGTATCAAAATGTTCAACACTTTAAGGAAATTTCTGCAATTACTTTTGGTATTGATGTATTTTATGCAATTTCAGATTTTTTTTGTGTGCAGTTTTTCACAATTTTTGCGATTTTTCAATAAGTTTTCCAAATTCTTGTGCACTTTCTGCAACTTATGAAAGTTTGGTATCAAAACATTCGGCACGTTCAGCACGTTATATAACAATTAAAGTTGATGGCTTCAACATCTTCAAAAAGCTTTAGTATTCAGTATTCACACTAGCACTGTAATACAACTTTTCTGATTATTTGTTATTTTGTGAAATGAAACGTTTCACCCATTAAGAGCAGCTCTCACATGTATGTTATGGGACAATCATGAACACAGGAAGCAGAAATGTTCAGGTTTACTCTCTGCTGACCCACAGATCCGTTGAGTCAGATATTGATTAGATCTTGATTGGTTTTCTGTCCGACCCTTCAGCAGTAGAACCTCCCCCGTTCACCCAGTAAACCTTCTTGGTTTAAACTTAAATTCTAATCCAGTTGATCAGATGTTGATTTCCGTTAATTTCTCAAAGTGTGCAGCAGTCGCAGGAGGAGGAGGAGGAGGAGGAGGAGGAGGAGGAGGAGGAGCCCGGCTTCACTTGGCTTAATGTTGACTTCAGTGAGGCTTAGCTAATGAAGGTGTTAAATAACGTTGATGTCACCCTCTGCAGCGGACCACTGGATCATGTAGGACACCTAAAGTTAGTCTCTTATATCCACTTCAGATCCATAATATGTTAATAATGTGTATCGATTCAGAGACTTCCTTCGGAATATGAATCACAGCTGATGAGCTGTGCATGCATCAGAGAGATTTATGGGGGACAATTCGGCCCAAAATGTAAGTTATAATATACAGTAAGGAGGAGCTTTTATGTCCCGTTCAAACAGCTCCCCTTAATCTTCCTCCCGGGTATTTAGCAGTTCCAAATCTCAGGCTGCACTGGCCTTAAATAGCAATCTCTGAAGTTCTCCCCTTAAAATCAAAGACTGTTTATTGATATTGCCAAGGTCAGAGCGGTCCGAGCCGTTTCAACGGAGATGCAGGGAACACAGAGCGAAGCAGATGAAGAAATGCATCCGTAAATTTAACATAGATGTTCAGAATTTCCATATTTGGTTGATACAATTGATTTCTAAACTTAGTGACAGGAGATTAAAGAGTTTTAAAAAATAATTCAGTCATTTTCAGAAAAAATAATCATTATTTTGAACTGATTTTGGACTCA
Organism: Oryzias melastigma; assembly: GCF_002922805.2. Classification (NCBI taxonomy): domain Eukaryota; kingdom Metazoa; phylum Chordata; class Actinopteri; order Beloniformes; family Adrianichthyidae; genus Oryzias; species Oryzias melastigma. Next base: position 2,797,541 of record NC_050519.1, read on the forward strand.
ATTTTAAGTTTACACATTTAGACACATTTCTTTAAAAATACATAAATACAATTTTGAATATATTAATCTGATACAGTTCACATGCTGTAAAATTAGTTGTGAAATAATGCGATTGTTAATAGCTTTCTGTTCGTCTGTGGTTGATGTGTTTTACACCATTTTACAAAAACACTGTTAGCAAAACCATATCTTGTTACCAATGTTAGCAAACGATCTCAAACTCAAATTTCGAAAAAAAAAAAAAAAAAAAATGCATCTCAGATATTGTCCAAATGTGGAGGTGGATCAGATTCGGCCCGGATGCTGTAGTTTGTGGACCCCTTTAGACAACAAATAATAACTTTAAAAATGTTTTCTTAAAAGTTCCTGCCTGTGAGTGTAAAGATTTTCATTCAGTCAGGAATGTATGTTTAGGTTGTCCGATTGTTAGCATTAGCCGTCCTATGAGAAATCCCATTAAACGCTAGCATCAAGCTAACAGACTTTAGCTTTATGTGTTAGAAAATCGATCTCTATTTTTATGAATCGATATTTAATCTATTAAATTTAAGTCAACTCAAACCGATTTTATCAACCCATGCCTACTAAAACAAAAAAGAAATCAGAGTATATATTGCATAAATAAATGTGATTATGACAAAAGTTGGCCTCTACATTTTTTAACTAAATATACACAATTTTAATTTCCTAAGTGAGTTTCTCGTAATTCTGCAGAGTAGAGCGTAAATTAGCTCTTCGTGAATTATTTTTCTGAGTTGGGGAAAATATTTCTAAACCCGAGTTTATGGAATTCCCAAACTGAAGATGATCTAGAAACTTTATCATCTCTGAAATCTCAAATCTGAGCTGGAGGTTTAACGGATTGATTTGCGTTTTCAGAAAATATTCAGACCAGTTACAGCTCAAGCAGAAGCAGTTTTCCTCAAGGATTTGGGGGATTATTTAATTTGAAAAAACTTGAAATGTCACCGTAAAGAGCTTAATTTGAGTGAGCGTCCTTTAACCCACACGTGTTAAAGTCAAGGCCCGGGGGCCGAATCCGGCCCTCCGGGTAATTCTATCCGGCCCTCCAGATCATTTTATCTCATTGTTATTAATGACTCAATGCGCTTATTTCTAACTTGTATAATTTAGACAAAATGTATTTTTATGGAGAGTAAAATATTGAAAGTTATTTAAGGTTTAAATTGATTTATTCTGGAATAATATTCCTGCCTTTTTATAGTGTGAATGCATTCAATGCATTCACACTATTGAGATTCTTTATTTAGGTTTTCTTCCGTACGTTTTTTGACACGTAAAAACTCAAGCACACTTTATGCGATTTACACAATCTTGGTATCAAAACGTTCAGCTCGTTAAGGACATTACTGCTTGTATTATTAGTAGTTGTGCACTTTACAGTTTTTGCCTAGTTACACAATTTGTGCGTTTTTTCAGCCCCATTATAACTAATAGGATGTTTTTACAAATTCCTTCAAATTACAAACTTTATGCAATTTAAGCAATTTAAAACATTCAGCATGTCCAGAAATTCATGCTTGTACTTCCAGCATTGTTAAAATTCATGCAAGTTACACAAAATTACACAATTTAACACAACTTTACACAAATTTGTGCAAATTTTAAGCAAATTCAGCATTTTATGCAATTTTACACATCCAGCATGTTCAGGAAATTCATGCTTTTACTACACATTCTTACAATTACACAAGTTACACAAATTTAACACAACTTTACACAACGCGATAATGCATTCACACATGCATTATCGGAGGTAATGCAATTTTTCTAGTTATTCATAATTATGTTAAAACGTTACAGTTTTAAAAAATTAGCATTCTGTTATCTTTTTGGAGTATTTTGGCATTTACTAAGATTTGTTAGGCTATTTTTAGAGTTTTGCTAATATTTCAGCTACATGCTAGCTGTTTTGGATAGTTTGGGCTTTTTTTTGTTTGTTTTTTAGGTTGTTTCGGAGTTAGGCTAATATTTACACACAAGCCGTTTTGGTTCATTTTGGCTTTTTAAAAAGTTTTTCAGTCTTTTTTGTAGTTAGGATAATATTTACACATAAGCTGTTTTGGCTAATTTTGTCTTTCTTTTTTTGTGGCTACTTTGAAGTTTAGCTA
>NC_050519.1:2800420-2809516 GCF_002922805.2 Oryzias melastigma
AGCAATTTTGGATAGTTTGGGCTTTTTTTGTTTGTTTTTTAGGCTGTTTCGGAGTTAGGCTAATATTTACACACAAGCTAATTTGGGCTTTTTCAGTTTTTAGACTATTTTTGGAGTTTAGCTAATATTACAGGTACGTGCTAGCTGTTGCTGTTTTGGCAAATGTTTTGCTTTTTAAAAGTTTTTTAGACTGTTTTGGAGTTTAGCTAATATTTCAGCTACATGCTAGCTGTTGTGGCCATTTTAGGCTTTTTCCCGTTTTTTAAGCTGTTTTGGAGTTTAGCTAATACTTCAGCTACAAGATAGCTGTTTTGGCTAATTTAGGCTTTTTAAAAGTTTTTCAGTCTTTTTTGTAGTTAGGATAATACTTACACATAAGCTGTTTTGGCTAATTTTGTCTTTCTTTTTTTTGTGGCTACTTTGAAGTTTAGCTATATTTTTAGCTACATGCTAGCCGTTTTGTTTAACCTCAGTTTTTTTATTTTATTTTATTTTTTTAGGGTAATTTGGCATTTAGTTTTAGCTGGCTTTCAGCTTCTGCATCTTCAGCTTCCAGAACTATCATCTTCAGCGGTCAAATTCAGCTTACAGCATTCACACTAGTATTATCACAGGTAATGCTATATATCTAGTTCAAAATTATGTTAAAAAGTTAAAGTTTTAACGTTTTAAAATGTTAGTTTTAGAGTGTTCAATAAATGTTTATCCTTTTCGGTGTGTTTTGGATTTTGGGCCCTTTGTGCGATTGAGGATTAGCCGGAGCTCCAATGATTTTTTTCTTGGATGTACTGTAACTTTTTAACCGTTAACACGATAATTCCAGAAGATTCTCTTCAGTACATCAAAGATTTTGTGTTTAAGCGTCCCCGTCGTATCTGAGTGTCTGCTAGTTGTTGCATTTCCTTTCATTTCTCGAGAAAGCTTTCCAAACATGCTAACCATAGCAGAGCAGCAGCAGCTGAGCTGCTCTTTACTCTGACGGCCTAAAGACACAAAAGCACCTTTCTCCTCACCAGATCCAGATTTGTGCTGATCACACATTTAGGTGCATCATTCCACCAGATGCCTCCTCCCTCGTGAGAACATGAAACAAATCTGTGCAGTTAATCAGCTGGCAGCTTTTCCGGAGGCTGAACTTTTCTTTATGGCTCTGAACCACTTTTACCCTCATGGTGTCTTCCTCCTCCTCCTCCTCCTCCTCAGAGCTCACGACTTCTGCCAAGGTTTCAAGTGACAGCCATTCTGTCGCTCTCCTCCTTTTTTGTTCCACTTGTGGGAGGATGGCAATAGTGGAAGGGGGGGGTGAGGTCATAAAAAGGGATGAAGAGACATACGGACAGATCCTTGAAGCAGCAGAGGAAGACGCGTTGATAGGAATCTCTGTAGAGACACGCAGACATGCCGGAGCCCCAGAATCCAGGTAAGCGGCTCCATCCTGCAGGAGGCGGACGCTGCCGGTTGGGTTGGGGATTCGGGATAAAACTGTTGGTAAAAAAGTGTTGCTGATACACGACAGCTCGGGTTTTAACAGCAGTTTTAGTTCACAAGCAACCCGAAGAAATGTAGAAACACAGAGATGCTTCAGTGATTCCTTTCAACAGTTTAAACGATACACACAATAAGAAATAAGCAAATAATTAAAAAAAACTGGTGTAAAACAAATGACTACAAATGATTAAATTACTAAAGTAAATCTTTATCTTTATTTTTTTAATTATTTTGTGAGCTTTTACTGTACGGCGCCCTGTTGAGGTCATTTTAAGGCGCCATATAACTTAATAAAGCTTAAACTTTACTTTAAACCAGCAGACAGCAACCTTTAATGCTAAAAAATAAAAGCATTTACCACAAAGTTCCACTTTCTGCTCAGAAAATACACTTTATTTATGCTTTGTGGCCATTAAACTATTAAAAAAACATCCTGCTTTTAAGTATTTATAAAAGTGCTTTTGTAAAAACTTACTTTGACATACGAGTTCATTAAAAAATAAAGCAAGATTATGTGATCATTTATGCTTTCATCTTATTCTTATAATAAACTGCCCTCACAATAGATTTAATGTTTTGCCATAATTTTTCTCTATTATCTAACATGTTAAAAATTTATAACATTCAAACAAAAACAATATAATGGAAATAAATTGTTTATTTAAAGCCGTTTTCTGCAAAGTTAAAGAGCCACAACATAAGGATAAAGGAGCCAGTGCAGACCCCTTATCTTAATGAATATATCAATTATTAAACATATATAAATACAAATTAATCTGTGATTATCAGTTGAAAGATGAATTTGATTTAACCCACTTGGTTAATTGTGAAAATGTGTTTTTTTAACGGAGAAAATGTTCAAAATAACTTAAAAAAATAACCAAATTCTGTTTCTAATTCTATTTATACATCGAGTTTTATTCAAATTGGCGGCCAAAATATTTTATGGGGGAAATTGATGCTTGTGAGTATAGAGATGTTTATTTAGTCATTATTTAGATGTTTATTTATACATTTAGAAATGTATGTTTAAGTCGTTAGCATTAGCAGTCCTATGGGAAATTCCATTAAACGTTAGCATCAAGCTAACAGAGTTTAGCTTTATGTTTTAGACCAATCTCTATTTTTACAGATCGATTATTGATTTATTAAGTTTAGACTGATTCAAATCGATTTTATCAATCCAGCCCTACTAAAACGAATAAGTAAGATGAGTAGATTTTGCTTAAATAAATTTGAAAATATTCTGAATAGTCAACTTCTTTAGTTAATAAAAAAGTATACAAATTTAACAAAATGTACACAATTTCAATTCCTAATTGAATTTATCTTAATTGTTCAGATTAGCTCTCTGTGAATTATGTTTACGAGTTGGTGAAAATGTTTCTAAACAAAAGTTAATGGAAAACATTAAATCCGGTCAAACTCAATCACACGAGGGGCCAAAATCTAAACACACTTTATGTCGCGGGTCGAACAGAATAAATATTTATTGAACACTGTTAAGCTAAATTTTTAAAACTTTTAAACTGTAACTTTTTAATGTACTTATGAACTAGATATATACCAATAATGCTAGTGTGAATGCTGTGAGCTGAATTTGGCCACTGAAGATGCTAGTGCTGATAGCTAAAGATGCTATAATTATAGCTGAAAATGCTGAAGCTAATGGACGGCTAAAATATTAGCTAAATGCCAAATTAGCCAAAAAAAGAGAAAAACTTAGGTTAGCTAAAACAGCTAGCATGTAGCTGAGATACTAGCTAAAGTCCAAAATAGCCTAAAAAATCTTAAATGCCAAAATAGTCCAAAAATCTAACAGAATGCCAATTTTTAAAAATTGTAACTTTTTAACATAATTATGAATAATAAAAAGGCAGGAATATTATTCCAGAATAAATCAATTTAAACCTTAAATAGCTTTTAATATTTTACTCTCCATAAAAATATATTTTGTCAAAATTATACAAGTTAGAAATGAGCTCAAGATAACATCGGGACATTAATAACAATAAAATAAAATGATCTGGAGGGCCGGATAGAACCACACAAGAGGGCCGGATCCGGCCCCCGGGCCTCGACATATTTACTGTAAAAACTTGTGTGAAAATTGCTTTATGAATAAAGCTTGATTTGAAGCAAACTACAATTTATTCAAACAAACAAAAAAACAAATATATTTTTTAACCAAACATGAAAAACCGTTTTTGTGGCGCTGATGAGCCCTTTCATCAGGTCATAAAATGCTCATGTGATCCCAGTAATGGCCCATAATCAGGCGGCTGAACATTCAATAAGCTCAGCAGTGAAACATTAAGGATACGTGACATTAAACCGTACAGTCTGTAATGTTTCTATCAGTCACAGGCTCTGAAATATGTGCTGTGCTTTTGTCAACAGCAGCCTCACCGTCTAATAAATCAACCGCTGGCTCGGAATGAAAGCATGCATGAGCAAAGCGGCGGCGGAGGGTGGCGGGAGAGGAGGAGGTGACAGATAAAAGCGGGGAGATGAGCGGGATGATTTGTTCCAGAGACCTCTGGCAAGTCAGGTGTAACTACCTAGCGTCGTATCTCTGCACCTCAGACACCTAATCTGTCTGACCCTGACTGGCTCCATCCGTCCTCGCCCATCGGAATGAAGCAGCACTAGTGAGACAGCCTATGTATATTTGTACATTTCATTAATTCTTTTTGTGATAGGAATTCTGAGATCGCTTTATTTGTCAAAGTGGGGCCGATAAAGGTATTTCTCTGAAGACAAATAGTCCATATTTAGTGAGCGTGGATGCGTGATAAAATGCATTTGATTTGATATCTCGCCCCCCCAGAGCCTCTCCCTTTTTATTCTCCCATCACGCAGTAATTCCACCCCAGCATTTCATTATATCTCACCAATGTGTCACCAATCCAGTGTCTTGACATCACGCATATTATATTCCGCACACATCACTAACGTGTCTGTGTGGCTCTTCTTGCTCTTGTGCCTCCACACATTCCCCCGTCGCCGTCTCTGTCTTGAACTTCATCGCACTTTCTCAGCTTTGCCCTCTGCCCCTGTCGATCAGCCGGTCGCGGCTCGTGTGACTCCCCAGGCGACGTCGCCGCAGTGATCCGCCGCCGCCATCCGCAGGAAGCACGCATCCCAATAAACAGGAACAGGAATAGTTTTCAAGCACGGGGGTGACAGACGTGGACCCGCGCGAGGGGGAAAGAACATCAACGTCTATAAAAAAGACAGAAACGTTTCTTCAGACCAAGACTGTCTCAGAACAAGCAGTAACGCTGACAGTTGCAGGGCGGCAGCAGAAATAACAAGCTAATTGTGTGAATGCTTAGCAAGCAATCAAACTAATAGTGATTCGTTTTTTGGCACGTAAAAACTCAATCGCACTTTCAGAGATTTCAACAATCTTGATATCAAAACATTCAAACGTTCAGAACATTACTGTATTTTTGGTATTCAAAAACCTTAGTTTTTAAATTTTGAGCAAAATATGAACCTTAGGAAAAGAATGAGAAAGTCTTCAAATGTCAAAATTTCAAGTCAATTAGCAACAAGCCTTTAAATATATTCATGGGCTATGTTTTCATCTGTTATAGTAATTTAAAAAAATGTGGAGTTTAGTTTCTATTTTATGCCAACGTTTGTTAATTTGTTACTTTCTGGGTTTTTTAGGCTACTAGAGTTTAGCTTCTATTTTAGCAACATGCTAACGTTTTTGATTAATTTGTTACTTATTGGGTTTTTAGGCTACTAGAATTTAGCTTCAATTTTAGCAACATTCTGTTCTTGATTAATTTGTTGCTTAGTGTTTTTTAAAAAGCTAATTCAGAGTTTAGCTTCTATTTTAGCAACATGCTAACGTTTTTGGTTATTTTTTTATCTACTAGTTTTTTTAGGCTACAAGAGTTTAGCTTCTATTTTAGCAACATGCTAACGTTTTTGGTTAATTTGTTACTTACTGGGTTTTTTTAGGCTACTAGAATTTAGCTTCAATTTTAGCAACATGCTAACGTTTTTGGTTAATTTGTTACTTACTGGGTTTTTTTAGGCTACTAGAATTTAGCTTCAATTTTAGCAACATGCTAACGTTTTTGGTTAATTTGTTACTTACTGGGTTTTTTTAGGCTACTAGAATTTAGCTTCAATTTTAGCAACATGCTAACGTTTTTGGTTAATTTGTTACTTACTGGGTTTTTTTAGGCTACTAGAATTTAGCTTCAATTTTAGCAACATGCTAACGTTTTTGGTTAATTTGTTACTTACTGGGTTTTTTTAGGCTACTAGAATTTAGCTTCAATTTTAGCAACATGCTAACGTTTTTGGTTAATTTGTTACTTACTGGGTTTTTTTAGGCTACTAGAATTTAGCTTCAATTTTAGCAACATGCTAACGTTTTTGGTTAATTTGTTACTTACTGGGTTTTTTTAGGCTACTAGAATTTAGCTTCAATTTTAGCAACATGCTAACGTTTTTGGTTATTTTGTTACTTACTGGGTTTTTTTAGGCTACTAGAATTTAGCTTCAATTTTAGCAACATTCTGTTCTTGATTAATTTGTTGCTTAGTGTTTTTTTAAAAAGCTAATTCAGAGTTTAGCTTCTATTTTAGCAACATGCTAACATTTTTGGCTATTTTTTATCTACTTAGGTTTTTAAGGCTAATTTAGAATTTAGCTACTATTTTAACAACATGCTAACGTTTTTTGTCTTAATTTGTTTGAGTTTTTTTAAGGCTAAGTCAGAGTTTAGATTGCATTTTATCAACAAGCTAACGTTTTTGGCGAATTTGTAATCCGCCGTTGTTTTTGAGGCTAATTTACAGTTTAGCTTCTCTTTGAGCAACATGCTAACGTTTTGGCTAATTTGTAGCCTACTGGGTTTTTTTAGGCTAATTTAGAGTTTACCTTCTATTTCAGCAGCATGCGAAAAATTTTGAATAATTTTGTTCACTGAGCAATTTTGGGCTATTTTGGAGTTTAGCTAGTATGGCAACAAGCTACCTTTTGTTTGCTAATTTGGAATCTACCGAGGTTTTTTTTTTGGCTAATTTGGAGTTTAGCTCATATAACACACAAAATATTTTTTGCAAAATTGGCATGTATTAGGGATTTTTAAAGCAATTTTACAACAACATTTTCAGAAATTTAGGTCAACTTCAGTGCTCTTTCATAGTTCTTTTTCAGTCGTTTAGCAAATTTAGCAAATTAGCTTTTACATTTTCAGAAAATCCCTTCAGCAATTAAAGTAAATTGCGTCTCCATTTTCAGCAAAAAGCTTCAGCATTCACAGTAGAATTATCGCAGGAAATGCAACATTTCTAGTTTTTAATTACAGTCACACTGCCAGAGGTCAGCGGTGAAACAGCCCTCCCTCCTGGTGAGGCGCACAGAAAAGCTGCGACTGCGACCCAGATTTTAAGCTAACAAGGGGCCTCAGGCGGGAAAACAAGCCAGACGTTTCACCTCTGCATCAACTTGACATGCAGAGCGTTTCCTCTTTAGAAAACACCTGAGTGCACCTGCAATGAGTGCACACAGCAGGAGTGGACGCCCCAACGGAACGAAGAACACGCTTGATGACGGATTAACCCTTTAATACCAACTCCAGCGTTTATGTTCTTTGATTTACTGTAACTTTTCAATTGTTAACAGGATAATTCTAGTATATACAGATGTGAGGGTGGAAAAGTTTCTTAGAATGAAGAACTGGAAGACATGAGAACCTTTTTGATAAAATTAGTTTTTATATTTTACATTTGAATTTATATATGATAAATATATATATTTTACAATATTTTAATTAAAAATGAAGAGATATAAAATAGAAGTGGGACTAGAAAGGAGCCCTGAGGGACGCCACATAAAATTTTGGTAACACTTTAAATGAGGTTTAGCAAAAGACTCAATATAATGTTGATAAAGATAATTTTTATACATTTGTTAAGCTTGTAGACAGTTTATTAAAATGTTATTTAAAGACATTGGTCTCGCTTTAGATGTTAATGAATTTACTAAGTATGTTAATAAAATCATTCAGCTTTTATGCTGATAAATGTCTTACTAAACCCTATAAATACTTTAATAATATTTGTTAATATTTAAATGACGCTTGTTAATGAATCTTTTTAAAATGAGTTACTAAAATGTTTCATTTTTTTTAAAAAGATTAAAGAAGAGTTTAAAAAATGGACTAATTAGAGCCTTCAATTATAATCAGGCCCTTTGACTTTATGATAAAGAAGAAGTTGTTGTGCTGTCAGTTTTTTTTTTGCATAAATTCTATGTTCATTTGACGTTAACACTGTTAATATTGTGGAATAATCTAGAAAGATTCAGACAAATTGAGTGAGGCTGAAGTTGATCGAAACTTTGTAGAAATAATTGAATAATAATTTCAATCTAAATGACATTTTTGCATCAAATTTATCAGAAATACTCCGCTTAGATTTGAGTTTCTCCAGTAAATTCTCCCCCAGTGTTTCATGAGGTGCAGCAGAGGCTCAAACCGGACCAAACTTTCATGCAAATGAATCATTACACGTGTGGAAAGGGTAAATTTAGCAAACAGCAGCTCGAGAATTCAAGAACGTCTTGGAGCTCATCATCTTGTTTTTGCAGCGTGGCAGTTGTTTAACGAAAGAGTAAACCTCGTTTGGGCAGCGGGGCAGGAGGAGGCCTGAAAAAACAAGCGCCCCGGCGTAACACTACCTCATACCGCAGCCGTCATCGAGTTCCCACAGGTATGCACCCGCTGGGTGATGGATTACAGACAGATGCAGACGACCGCGCTGAGCCGTCCTGCGAAGAGAGAAGTTCAGGAATACGTCTTTAAAGTTGACTTTGTAAAGGCGGCCGGCGTTGTGAGCGCTCGCAGGATGATCGCTTGATGCAAAATTTAAGTCCGTCCTCGTCAACACGAGCAGGTTCCTGCATAAAACCACAACTGAACCCGGCAGAAAAGTTTACAGCTGAGTTCCTCTCTTAACTGCATTAGAGGATATCTCCTTCACACATAAATCTTTGACATGGCAGAAAGTGGCGGGAATCAGGGGGGAGCATCGCAAACAATAAACGATAAGACATAATAATTTACTGCTGATTGACTCGTCTCCTGATCCTTACATTTAATTCTAAATCATTTGAGAAAAATGCAAATATTTAAATCCTTTTAGCATAAAACATGTGACAAACTTACAACCACATTTCTATTCCCAACATGCACAGAAGAGGAAAACCTCAGTGAGTTTCTGAGCTCTTTCCACAAGATGTGAGGTTTTTTTTTTTTTTTTTTTTGGGACAAAAAGAATCTTTAAAATATTTACAAAAGGAAATTTTTCCTTCCAACCAAAGCACTCGAGTCAAAGGCAAAAAGTAGGTCAACCAAATTTGCAAAGACGTCCCGTGAGCCTCCGTTCAACGTGCTTTACTGAGAAAACAAGAAAAGAAAAAAAGGTTTATCCATTTCTCTTTCTAAATCTACTTCTGATGGTCGTGAAATCAGGGAATACATGTAAGAGAAAAGTATCTTCTTGCATAATTTGTCATCAACATATGAACTAATCACACGTGTCAAAGTCAAGGCCCGGGGGCCGAATCCGGCCCTCC
>NC_050519.1:2809655-2819377 GCF_002922805.2 Oryzias melastigma
AAAAGCTACAGTTGTAAAGTTAAAGAAATTGGCATTATGCAGCTTTATGGAATATTTTGCCACTTACTGAGATTTTTTAGGCTATTTGGAGTTTAGCTAATATTTCAGCTACATGTTAGCTGTTATGGCTAATTTTGGCTTAATAAAAAACACTTTTTAGGCTATTTTAGTGTTTAGCAAATATTTCAGCTACATGCTAGCTTTTTTGGCTAATTTAGGATTTTCTTTTTACATTTTTTTAGGCTGTTTTGGATCTTAGGTAATATTTACACACCAGCTGTTTTGATAATTTTAGGCTTTTTTCAGTTTTTTAGGATATTTTGAAGTTTAGCTATTTTTTCAGCTACAAGCTAGCTGGTTTGGCAAACCTAAGTTTTTTTTAAATTTTTTTTTAGATTTTAGGCTAATTTGACATTTAGCTAATATTTTAGCTGGCTTTCAGCTTCTGTGCTTTTAGCTATCAATTTCAGCATCTTCAGAGGCCAAATTCAGCTTACAGCATTTACACTAGCATTATAAAAGGTAATGTTATATATGTAGTTCATAAATATGTTAAAAAGTTATGGTTTTAAAGTCTTAACAATGTAGTTTCATAGTGTTCAATAAATTAGTTTGACAGCCCTGAACTAAAGGGACTAAAACTAAGAACCTCCTGAGTGAAAAACTTCATCTCTCTGCTAATTATTTTATCAAGACACTTTCATATTTGTAGACCTTGATTTCATCTTTCCAATGTTAGAATTCCTACTATTTTCCAAGTCCTGCTAGCTAACTCCTGCAGGAGATGACAGTCGGTTCAGGTCATTCCAGCGATGTAGGAAGACCACCAAGGCGGTGGCGTTCATTTGTCAGAGCGCTGAGTGATGATTTCAGAGTGAAACCCGACTCTGTCAGCATCAGCTCTCCAGTCTCCGCTCCACGAATGGGTTTTAGAAGTATTATTTTTATTAGCAGAGCATCTGATGTTCTTCTACATTATTACTGAGTGCTAATAAACAACAGAATTTGTTCAAAAAAGGATTATTACTGGATATCTATTCATTTGTGGGACTAAAAATCTCTGACACAAAGAAAATTAGAGACATTTTTTTCATGAATCGTCTTTTACTACATGTTTTCAATGACATCTGGAAATGTTGTCAGATATTCTCCACTAACCTTCAATAAAAGCTGCTGGACAAACATTTTGTTTCTGTTCCCGTTAATATCTCATGTGTTGGGAGTGTTTGGCAGGTTTCTGGATCTGGGAGAGTCACACAGAACCAGGAAAAGGATTCACTCTAAAGGATGCTGTAAATCAAGATTAGAATATTGAAATTAGCATTTGAGAGAGTGGCAGAAGATCATTTTAAATTGATAGATATTTTGAAGAATGGGTTTTGATAGAAGTCATAGTTATAGTCATAGTTATTTCATTAAAATAATCATTCTGTGGTTGAATTTAGAGTATTTCTAACAGACGTTTGACATTTGTTCTATTGTCTACATAGTTGTGGGCATTACTAACAAGACAATTTATTTATTATATTTTATTATAATATTATATATATATTTTTTAAATAATTTAATAAAAAAAATATGAAAAAGAAGGGGGGCTACAATAGAGCCCTGAGGAACGCCACATGAAATTTTTGACTTGGTTTCTTATAAAAAGAGCAAATGAAAGACAAAAAATTTAAAAAATTGACAAATTGGAGCCTTTAAATTATAATCAGGTCTTCTGACTTTATGAGACAAATTAAACTTTTTGCTAGAAGGTTTTGTGTTGCATAAATGCAAACAGTAATAGCAAAAATCACATTTAATTTTATCGTTTTTTTTTTAGATTTCAAAGTTTTTTTTATTCTATTTAATGTGAACCACATTTGTTAGAATTCTTAAATAAGAATAAAAAAAGCATTTCTCTGCAGCGTTTTCTCATCTGATATTTATGATTTAACCGTTTTAGTTGTTGACTTCTTTATCCTGACAATGCTTAAAAAAAGAAATCAAAAAGCAAAGCGTGAAAATAAAAGAAAGGATTTCTAACTCAGCGTCTTTGTGGGAAACAATCCAGTAAAGTTGTCTTGAAAAACTGACATTTGGATGTTTTGCTGCTTTTGTAAAAGGCACAGATGTTTCTGTTCTTGCCTGATTTGAGGACGACTTCTTTTCTATTTCAGACAAATACCTGGAGGCTTCTTCTATTCAGTGGAGTTCTCCGAGTTGCCATCTGCTCAAACGTGTACTTCAGGCTTGAGGAAGAATTGTATTTCAAAAATTAAATAAATAAACACAGATCTTAAAAATGTTCCATGTCGATAGAGATAAAAACGAGATGAATCATCTATAAACATACTGTATGTGCATCGATGTTAAATATAGATTCATTTTCTGCTCAAACAACAAAAAACAAACCACAAAATATCTGATAAAAATCCTCCAGATGAAGAGAATCAGAAAAGTGGATATTTTTAGGGACGGCCGTCATTCTGTTAAAGTGTGAACGACTCGTAAAAATACTCGAGATAAACTTAACCCCAGAGAACCCGAGAACTGTTTTCTTGAAGTTAACTTGACAGTATTTGTGTTTTATTCATTTTAAAATAACAGGATAATAAATAGATAAATGAATAGTATTAACTGGTATAATTTCAGTTTTGGATTATTTTGATGTTATATATTGTGATTAAATAAAGCCAAATTAAAATAAATAAATGCAAATTTAACCTGTGGGTTCTGTTAAACTATGTTTTTTTCTTATGATATAATTTCCTCATTTTATTGTGTATTATTTATTCGTTGGCAATTTTATAGATAATTATGATGGATGTGTTATTTTAATCTGAAGTTCTTTGTTTTATTTTTGGTTTTTAAGTTTTTTTTGCTTTACTTTAGCATGAAAAATACTTTATAAATAAAGTTTGATTTGATTTGATTCTTGTGTTTTAAGTTTTCAAGACTAAGAAAGAAAATAACCCTAAAAACTCAGCAATAATAAACATCACTCGGTGTAAAACGTGTTGTCTAAAGATTGGGATGTCCCGATCAGAATTTTTTGTCACCGATTTGATTCCATAGATAAAAAATTAAAGTAAGAATAGTTCAACTAAAAGAAATTAACTATAAACTAATAAAATAGATGATAATGAGTTGTATGAGACAGTTTGGAAAGCCATTGTGTTAGTTCCTTTAGAACTTTAAAGTCCCCCTATAATAATTTAATTTATTTTACAAAAACGTTCCCAGTATGTTTTAATTATTAATCTTTTAACCAAAGTCCCACAACCTAAATGTCCTAAAAAGTCACTATTTATGTTGATCTGAAGCCTCCGTTTCCAAAATCTCCTCTGAGGGATATGTTAAAAACACCATTTTTAAACTAAAAAAAAACTAAATCCTTATTAAAAAGCTTAGAACCCTAAAGAAAAGAGGAAAAGGAGGTTCAATAATTCAATATTTCACTTTATAAATTATGAGTAATTCACAATTTTAGATTTTTGTAACAACTCTGTTTGCTTTCTGTTTATACTCACAATAAAAACATCAAAAATGTCAAATTATGTTAAAAGGACTTGTACAAATTTCTTTAACAAGTGCATAAATCCCCTTCTTCGTGTCAGAAATGTGGTGGAGGGTCTCCTCTTTTAGGAGGTGCAGAGTTACACACCTGTCACAGGACGGATTCATAAACTGTTACTGTGCTCCACCAAAGACGGGTCGCATTGACCCGGGTGTCTAGTTAACACCTCTGCTGTTGCCATAGCTGTCGGTTGTAGACACGCTTTAACGAGTTTGTGAAGCGGCTTCAGGCTCCAGCAGACGGTGAAACGGGCTCAAGTCGGAACCAGAAAAGCCACAACACAAATACCAAACGCCTTTTTTTGGACTGGCGAGAGAACACGCGCTCCAGATTCGCTTAGTCTGAGTATTTCCACTTAACTGGCTGAGCAAACAGGAGATGAGCGCAGCGGCAGGAGGAGACGACGGGGAAATGTCAGCAGGGAAGAAGAAGAAAGCGGATTCCACCGAGGTTCTCCTTCAAAGGCGAGAACCCGGCAGACAGAACTGTTTAGATACTGTTAGAAAGAGTTCAAGTGTTTTTGAGCTTTATTGAAATAAACCGACTGATTAAAAAATAAACTTGCAGTG
The DNA here is from genome assembly GCF_002922805.2 of Oryzias melastigma. Taxonomy (NCBI): domain Eukaryota; kingdom Metazoa; phylum Chordata; class Actinopteri; order Beloniformes; family Adrianichthyidae; genus Oryzias; species Oryzias melastigma. The sequence goes on from NC_050519.1 coordinate 2,813,787, forward strand.
AAAGGAGGAGGTGTAAATAAATCTGTTCCCAAAAGAGAGCATCAGGAGTTTCAGCAGATCTGGAAATAGTTCTGGAGAAATGAATCGGTAGGCTAAAGTAAGGCTAAAATATTAGCTAAACTCCCAAAAAACTGAGAAAAATCCTAAATTGGTTGGTCTATATGATCATTTTGACAATAATAATGAACATTTGGCCCCAAAAAATTACTAAATGAGTTAGATCTTCATTCTGAGTACCAGCAGAAGGTGTTCATCAAAAAAATGTTGGTTTGCATCAATGAGCCGAGACACATCAGCAGGTTTAGCAGAGATGTAAATATTTCAGATTTTCTTTAGACAAACCTGCCAAACACTTCAAGAATCCAAAACAATTGCAGATCTATTTGTTGTATTTGACCGTTACATGGAAAATATGAATAAGGAATCTGCAGAATAAACTTGTTTTTTCTAGAAGACTTTTGACTGAAAAGCTTCAATGAGAAGAACGCATTCACTTTTGGGAAGATGAATCAGAAACTGAGATTTAAAGGGAAGTGGGAGTTTGAATTCCACATGCACTTTGCACTGATCAGAGAAGACAGTGGATTTGTTGGCAGTGACCAGGTCAACAAAACACGAGGTTGAGGAATTATCTGTCAACAAGTATCTCACAAAGCAGTTCTATTAAATATAAATGGTGTGGCGAGAGTCTCATCACCTCCACTGAAGAAGCCAATTCTCCAGATACTTGAACTCTGCTGGCCTGTTTCATTGTTCTTCTATCTCAAAGCCTTTAGCTCTTTACTCTCTATTCTCCTCAGCTCTTTTTTTCCTGTGTGGAAATCAGATTCAAGTAGGGCCGAGAAATTTGGCGACAAAAGTGCTGAGAGCAATGAGGAAGGACAGAGATGTTTTACATGTATAAATATTTGAAATACAAGCCAAATTATTTTGAGTGGAGGACGGAGAGAAGCGTGGACGGTAATGGGAGCGTCGACAGATCGGCGCCGACAGAGTGTTCCTCAGCTGTGCATTAGCTTTAGCTTGGAGTTTCAGGGGTCTCAGTTGCTCCGCTGGTGACTCAGTGGCTTATTCAGCTTTCAGCCGAGACCGGTGATTATGGAGGTGTCAACAACAACCCGAGAAGAGACGAGTCGAAGGAGAATAAAAGGTCATTGAAGCCGTCTTGGTCAATCCTTCTACAGCCTGTCTGTATGAGACTGTTCAAGTCACTAATTGGCTTTGATTTTAACCAGAAGACTTGGACAGTGGTTACAAATGGGTTTCTAACAATCCTCTGTATGTCAAGGTCTGTATCTGCAGCGATTCTCCCAATTGGATGTCATTATTATTTGCCCCTCAACCTACACCAGAATGCAGGAATGTCGTAAAAACAGGCAATCAGGCGGGACAAAGAAATGTCAGTGTGTTGTTAAGTTCTGCCATGGGACCATGCATCTACCAATCAAGGAATAATGCCCTAATTCCACCGTCCATCCTTCCGTCCATCCATCCATTATGGGGGCAGCAGTCTAAGGGAAGATGCTCTCTAGACCAGGGGTTGGCATGTTTTCCAACATACCAAGTCTGGCATGTACTAATTGGCTGGACACACCTGAACCAGGTAATTGGTCATCATTAGGGCTTGGATATCTGGAAAACATGCAGACACTGCGTCCCTCGAGGCCTGGAGTTGCCCATCCCTGCTCTAGGCATCCCCAAGTCAGTCGACGGACAATCTCTTCATGTGTCTTACCTGAGGTTTCTGCCTAGACATGACTGGAACATCTCCCTAGGGAAGCATCCAAGAATCATCTGGACTACCTCAACTGGCTCCTCTCAGTGGACCATGAACCTCCACCTGAATGTGTTGGACTGATTCCCAGGAACTAAGCAGTCTGGGGGTTATTGCCTTGCAGGGTCTCCCCTGGCAGACAGTTGACCTCAATCCAGGACCTCTAGCATGCATTGGGGAAATTTACAGCCGAGTGGGAAACAGTTGGGATGAGGGTCAGCACCGCTAAGTCTGAGGCCATGGTTCTTGACCGGAGAAAGGTAGTTTGCCTTCTTCGGGTGGGTGGAGGGCTCCTGCCTCAGGTGGAGGAGTTTAAGTATCTTGGGCTCTTCTTCATGAGTTAAGGAAGCTCAGAGAGGCTCCGCCGTTATGCGGTCGCTGTACTGTCCATAGTGGTTTTAGTTCTGGGTCATGATTGAAAGAACGTATTCCCGACTACAAGTGACTGGAATGAGCTTCAGCCGTAGGGTGGCTGGGCGCTACCTCAAAGATGAGTGAGAAGCTCGGTCACCGGGAGAGAGTTCGGAGTAAAGCCGCTTCTCCTCCAGTTCCAGAGGAGCCAGCTGTGGTAGCAGAGGTACATCTGGTCCGGATGCCTCCTGGACGCCTCCTTTGGGGGGTGATCTGGGCATATCCCACTCGGCAGAGACCCTGGGGAAGACCCAGGACATGCTGGAGGGGAATAAGTCTCTTGGATGGTCTGGGAATGCCTCGGAGTCTCTGGGCAGGTCTGGGAATGCCTCGGAGTCTCATGGTTGGTCTAGGAATGCCTCAGAGTCACTTGATAATTCTGGGAATGCGTTGGAGTCTCTTGGTTGGTCTGGGAATGCCTCAGAGTCTCTTGGTTGGTCTGGGAATGCCTCAGAGTCTCTTGATTGGTCTGGGAATGCCTCAGAGTCTCTTGATTGGTCTGGGAATGCCTCAGAGTCTCTTGGTTGGTCTGGGAATGCCTCAGAGTCTCTCGGCTGGTCTGGGAATGCCTCGGAGTCTCATGGTTGGTCTGGGAATGCCTCGGAGTCCCCCCAGAGGAGCCGGAGGAAGTGGCTGGAGTCAGAGAAATTTGGGCAACTTTGCTTAGACTTGGATGAGCGGAAGATGATGGATGGAGGGATACTCCTGTCCTGAAGGGCAGAGGTCATTTAACAAGGATTTTTTCAATTTATTTGCGATAGAAATGTAAATTTTGAGTGGTTGCTATGGCAACATCACTGTCTTTTGTGGCTTAATTGCACTTTGGCCTTTCAACATGGGTGTCAACGTTAAACATGACTCCTTTAAAATTTGTTGAAAGCCAGAATTACGTCTTGATTACAGAAAAGTTTAGGATTTTTATTTGTGCTTTAGTCTCAGGGAAAACTCGCCGGCTGTTTTTAAATGTAGCTGTGCTGCAGAGGCTGCCGTGCGTGCACGCTCACACTGGAGGATTTCTGCAGCTTTGGGGTCCAAGCAAGAAAACCCCACAGCTCTGCATCATCTACACTCAATTTTCAGAATCATCTTTTGCAAAAACAAATTCTACCTCCTCAATCCTGCTTATGTAAAAGTGAGCGTCGGTCAAGCTTTCAGATCTTCTCTGCCTGATATTTCTCCATGTTGTGCAATAATTAGCAGTTTCCTCTCAACTCATCTGCGTAAAACGTTACACCTGGGATGTCCAGAGGAAAAAAAAAAAAAAAGCATCTCTAAAGCAGGTGCCGGACATTTTGCTCCGCTGCAGAGTACCTAAATGGAGTAAAAATAGGAAACACAGAGCAGAGCAAGGCTTATAAATTAGATATGAAAGGGAGCTCCTGATATCATGTATAAAATCCCTGTCTAACCAAGCAGAAAGGAGGTAGCACTGACCTTGACAGTCTAAAAATTCTTTTGTGGAAACTCCTTTTAGCGCATGAAGACTGTTGCTGGGGGAAATGGCTGAAATTTATGAGTCCCCCCGTCTTGGCTTTTGCAGCTTCAACTCTTATTTGTACTTTCTCTTTCCTGTGGTATCATGTTTTCAAGTTCTGTCTACCAGAATATGAATATTTAGCTAAAAAAAAATAATAAATTAGCAGGTTTAATCTCCGCCTGCACCTGAGAGTGTTTTTCCAGCTCAACTTGTGACTGGAATATTTGTTTTATTCATTGTGCAGGAGAGCTTTCTCTGCAGGATTTGCATCAGCCGCACTGACAGCTTTAATCTGTGCTGTGAAGGTTGTTCCAGATGTCACGCTGCATATAGTACATCCAAGCAGACTCCACTGAACCAAAACTCTCATTTCAAATCTTATATTGGTGTGCAGCCACTCCACTTGTAATATGTCAAGCTCCGAACGAGTATTATGCCAATTGAAACATCCAAGAAAGTAATCTCATACTCATCTTTCTCCTTTTCGTCTTCGTACTGGTCGCATCGGTGTGTCATTAGGTGTTGGAGCTGGAAGGACGCGCTCGCTGAATGAGATCAAATTGTCCTCACACCTTCATACGATTCTTTGAAATAAAAATCAACCGAAAATGTGAAAAAGCTTCTCTGAGCAGAAGCAGAGCTTTGGAGTGTGATCTCTGGGCTGATACAGTTAAAGCGCAGAGCTTTATTAGCATTTATGAGCCGTCTTTGATGTGTAATTTTCCCCTCCGAGGATGTTTTATTCCGATTGTACATGTGGGAAACCAGTGGGGACGTCTCCGGTGCAGATACTTCTGCGATTGCATCTTTTAACCCTTTAACACCTGAGGCGTCGGCAGAGACGCCCAAACACAAAATCTTCAACATGCTGTAACTTTTCAACTATTAACATTATCAACGTAATTCCAGCAGATTCTGAAGGAGAAAAGCGGCTTGTGGCGTTTCTCTCCGTCAGAATCTGCTGGAATGATGTTGATCGTGTTATTATAGAGGCCGACGCGGCGCTCACAAATGCAAAAGCCACAACACGACAAAAGCCGAAGCACGACAACAAAAGCCGACAACAGGACAACAAAAGCGGAAGCATGGTGACAAATGCTGACATCATGACGACAAAATCCAAAGCACAACAACGAAAGCCACAACACAACAAAAGTGGAAGCACGACGACAAAAACCCCAAAACAATGACAAAAGTTGTAGACAGGACGACAAAGGCGGAAGCATGATGACAACAGCCAACAACATGATGACAAAATCTGAAACCCAATGACGGAAGCCACAACACAACGATAGAAGCAAAAGCATGATGACAAAAGCCGACAACAGGATGACAAAAGTGGAAGCACGACGACAAAAACCCCAAAACGATGACAAAAGTCGTAGACAGGACGACAAAAGCCGAAGAACAACGACAAAAGTTGACAACAGGATGACAAAAGTGGAAGCACAACAACAAAAGCAGAAGCACGACAGCAAAAGCCAAGTAAAGGACGACAAGAGCCGGACCAGTACGACATAAGCCAAAGAACAACAACAAAAGTCAACAACAGGACGACAAAAGCGGAAGCACGATAACAAAAGAAAAAAATAACGACAAAAGTTGACACCAGGACAGCAAAAGTGGAAGACAATGGTAAAAGTGGAAGCACGATTACAAAAGTTGACAACAGGACGACAAAAGCCAAAGACCAAGAAAAGGCCAAGAAAGTCGACATAAGGACGACAAAAGTGGAAGAATAGCAACAAAAGTCGTCAACAGGATGACAAAAGTGATAAATAGAACAGAAGCACGACGACCAAATCCAAATCATAACGACAAATCCACAAGACAACGGAAATGAATGACTGAGTTCCTTTTAAAGTTTCATTCAGTTTCAAGCCATTGACGCCGCTTGAAACTTTGAGCAATAATCTGAGAGGGGACAAT
>NC_050519.1:2820453-2826931 GCF_002922805.2 Oryzias melastigma
AACCCAATGACGAAAGCCACAACACAACGATAGAAGCAAAAGCATGATGACAAAAGCCGAAAAACAGGACGAAAAAAGCAGAAGAACAACGACAAAAGCCGACAACAGGATGACAAAAGTGGAAGCACGACGACAAAAACCCCAAAACAATGACAAAAGTCGTAGACAGGACGACAAAAGCCGAAAAACAACAATAAAAGTCGACAACAGGATGGCAAAAACAGAAGCACGACAACAAAAGCCAAGTAAAGGACGACAAGAGCCGGACCAGTACGACATAAGCCAAAGAACAACAACAAAAGTTGACAACAGGACGACAAAAGCCGAAGCACAACGACAAAAGCCAAAGACCAAGAAAAGGCCAAGAAAGTCAACATAAGGACGGCAAAAGTGGAAGAATAGCAACAAAAGTCGTCAACAGGATGACAAAAGTCATAAATAGTAGCAGAAGCACGACGACCAAATCCAAATCATAACGACAAATCCACAAGACAACGGAAATGAATGACTGAGTTCCTTTTAAAGTTTCATTCTGTCATGGAGCAACCTGCTAATACCCTCTCCAGTCACCAGAGGGAGCGCTCACCAGAGTTCTGAGCTCACCACCTGCCACCACCTGGACTCATCAGCTCAGCTGTTCCCCATCACCTCATCACCTCCTCTGCTCATAGTCTGGCTCCACACTCCACTCCCCGCGAAGCTTTGTTTGTGCCACCCTGCCTGCAATTCTGAGCGTTTATTCCTGACCTGATCTTCTGCCTCCGACCCTGCTACTCTGTTTGCCTGCCGCCCGCCCCTGACCCTTGCCTGGACTCTGACTCCTCTTCTCGCTCGTCTCGGATGATCCCATGCCCGTGTATGATCTCTGCCTGTCTGACCCTGCTTACTCTGTGGACTGTTAATAAACCTGCTGCACGTGGAACCAGCTGTCTGCCTGTTTGTGACACATTCAGTTTCAAGCTATTGACGCCGCTTGAAACTTTGAGCAATAATCTGAGAGGGGACAATATATATATATATATATATATATATATATTAATTATTTTATCTAACCAATGCGTACTTTTTATTATGGACTTGATTTGACACAAATACATCATAGCCATAGAGCTGGGGTACCGCGGCTGCTGTTACCGCTGGAAAGCTCCTCCCCCCAGGGTCGGCAGATCAAGCAGGCGTCGCCACCCAGGCTGCCGGTCCCTCACAGCGGCGGTGGCTATGCTAGCCCACCGGGGGTTCACTGCTAAATTAACAGAGTCGTCGGCTCACGATCGCAGCGACTGCAACAATTTCCGTTATGAACCGTTTCCGTTTTGTTGTTGCGTTTCGACTTTTGTCGTTGTGTTTGTGGCTTTTGCATTTATGTGAGCCGTCTCGCCCACCGCACGTTAACAATGGAAAAGTTACAGTAAAGGGTTAAACATATTGGGAATCCGCATGAGGCCGTTTCCTCTGTGATTCTGTTCTGCTGCCGCCGAGGAGATCAAATCCGTCCAGAGGTGACATCAACGGCTAAGAAAAACAGGGATCTTCCTCTCATTTACAGTAAGAGGAGGACTGATGCTTCAGCAGGAACCCAAAGAAAGTTTTTACGGCTCCGTGATCCTCTCCGAGATTGGAGTGCTGACAGGAGCATTAAGAGATTGTGGCCTGAAAAACAAACCTTCTCCAAAATAGAAGCGTTATCTCCCCCTCGCCCGTTAGTGCCGGCCCCCCGATCTTCAGACGAGTGCCAAGGCCGAGCCTTGATATCTTAGCCCCTCCGCTAAGAGGGCCCAGGGGACGTGCTGCGGCTCCAGTTGGAGCTCGCCGTTAGCGGTTTGGCGAGATGATAGCCTAGAGATGATGTCCTCGTCCATTTCTGTCACTCAGCCTCGTAATAAACCAGCTGCAAAGCAAGGATCTTTTTTTTTTTTTTTAAACCGATGAGAGTACAGTCCTGTGGAATTATTGAAATGGAGGCCAGCGAAGCTAAATTATTTCTGTGCAGCTGTGTGCTTTAGTTTGTCTGGCAGTCAAAAATTCATGCCTAATCTGGCATCTCATTAAGACACCCCTGAGCCTCTAAAGTAACCTAGATTTGATATCCTGGAACTTTGATGCGGTTATCCGATCAAAAGCATTCTCATCTCCAGGCTGACCCTTTCAGAACATTTAAAGCTCAATTATTATTACTCATAATCTCTGAAAAACCTCCTTATAGGAGCTGCGCTGTGTGAAGCCGACTCATTTGAGCCGCGTTCCTCCGTTAAACTCCAGTTCTTTTGCCAGAGGCGGTCCCTGCAGAAGCCACGGCGAGCTGCTTTCTCCGCGCGCTTTTGCAATTAAACATTCTACGCCAAAAAAGGGAAAGGAAGTGCAAAAGGCTGGCGTTTAGGAGGGCTCTAGTTTTGATGATTATTGTGTGATTGCTTAGTAAGCATTCAACTATAGTGATTCTCCTGCTCCTTTCTGTACGTTTTTCAGCTCATAGAAACTCAATCACACTTTTAACAATTTCTGTAATCTTGGTATAAAACAAATCTGCTTGTTCAGGACATTAATGTTTGTATTTTTGGTATTCATAAACCTTATAGTTTTTAAAATATTTAAAATATGCACTGTAGAAAATAAATGAGAAATACTTCAAATTTCGAAATGTTAAATATATTAGCAACAAACCTTTAAATATGTTTATGTGTTTCAATCTTTTATAGTCATTTTTAAAAATGTGGAGTTTAGCTAATATTTGATCGTTTTTGGGTAATTTGTCATCTACTAGGATTTTTTTTAATGCTAATTAAAGTTTAGCTTCTATTTTAGCAACAGACAAACATTTTAACTAACTTAGTTTACTGAGGAATTTTATGCTAATTTGAGGTTTATCTAATAATTTAGCAACATGCAGATGTTTTCGGCTAATTTGTCATCTACTGAGGTTTATTTTAGAATTTTTCTTCTATTTTAGAACCAGGCTGACTTTTTTGAGTAATTTAGTTTACTAAAGATTTTTAGGTCATTTAGGAGTTCAGCTAGTAATTGAGCAATGAGCTAACTAATTCGGCCTCTAATTAAGGGTTTTATGCTAATACAGAGTTAAGATAATATTTTAGCAATATGCTAACATTTTTGGCTAATTTGGCATCTACTGAGGTTTTTTTATGCTAATCTGGTGTCTAGCTAATATTTTAGCAACATGATAAGATATTTAGCCAATTTGTGATCTACTTAGGTTTTTACAGGCTAATTTAGAGTTCAGTGTCTATTTTAGCAATAGGCTAACGTTTTTGACTATTTTTTTATTTTTATTTATTTATTTATTTATGCCAATTTGGCATCTACTGGGTTTTTTGGGGCTAATTTGGAGTTTAGCTCATATTTAAGCAACAACATTTTTATTTATTTGGGATTTTTATGCAATTTTACTACACATTTTTGAGAAACTTAGGTCAACTTCAGCGTTCTTTCATAGTTTTTTAATGAAATTTCCAGTCTTTTTGTAAATTCAACATTTTTCAAACAGCTTTTGCATTTTCAGCAAATCCCTGCAGCAATTAAAGTCAATTTCATCACCATTTTCAGCAAAAAGCTTCAGGATCTTCAGTGACTATTTTCAGAAAAAAAAAAAAAAAATCACACTAGCATTATTGCAGGTAATGCAACTTTTCTAGTTAGTTATTGCTTCCTGAGGATTCAGATCACAAGATGCGGTTCCTTCAACTGTTTTCTGAGCTTTTGTTTATTTTTTTATTTTTTTATAAAGCCATGACTGTGCAAACGCCGAGCTGCTGTTGCAGGATGATATGAAAAATGAGGGTTCAGAAGTTAATTTGCATAATTGTTGTTTAATTGCAGAAGCCGGTGGAGATAAGGCGCCAGCAGCCCCTGCTGGTAAGTACCTCCATGGCATCTCATCGGAGCCCCACCAGCGGGGCTGCAGGGGCTGCCGCTCATTTTTGAGTCGCCTACCGTTTACAGTTTTAATGCCTCGTTTTTTTTTCTCATTTTCAGACAAGAAAGGTGAGACAAAGATTCCCTCCCATCCTCAAAATAAAACAATTATTTCAGGACGGTAAGAAAGATGCTGAGTCTATTGTTTCAATATTATTTTATTAAATTTGAATTTTTTTTCATCACAAAGTTTATCTGCAGCTCAAATCAGGAGCAGAAGATGCTTCGTTTATAGTTAAGCTCTCCTGCTGTATGAAGTCTATTCATAGGACTGAACTATTTCAGCTGCAACACGTATTAATTCACACCCAAACGATGTCCTCCAGCTCTAAAGTCCACATGCTGACCAGTTATTTCACCGACACGTTTCCTTGTTTTGGTCGCCACCGGGTCAAAATAATCAGTCAAAATAATCAGTCAAAATGTCGCCACAATTTAAATGTGGCATCAAACAGCTGCAGCTCTCTCGCCTGTCGTGTAAGAGCTTTGGGTGTGTTTTTTTTTTACTTCGAAGCATTACACAGCCAGAAGGCCCGAGTTAAAGGGCACCTGTCCTCACGCGCTCCAAATGACTGCAGTGATGTTTTCACAGGCTATGAAACCACGTCTGAAAGGTGAAGCTTGTCATCGGGACAAAAAGCATTTATCTTATGACTCGGCGGGAAATCTGTGAGGCACTTTTCTACAGACGGACTCGCGTTTTACTCAAGTGTTGGGCTGCAAACTAAACATTTTTAAGTTGTTTCAACTTTGTTCTAAACCAAGTTTTTCTAAAAATCAATATATGTCTCATTAGACATCCTTTGATTCATACTCTTTACAATAGAAAAACTTGATTTAAGACTCAATTTCTCTGTCATTTTGGATTAAAAATGTTATTTCAAAGTTGAATAAATGTTCATAACTTAGACCACCATTCACTTTCATTATTTTGGAAACAAAAAATTAAATAAGAATGAAAGCTAGTTCTAGATTTTCTTAGGATTTATCAACATTGACCAGCACAAGATTCTCATTTTTTCACATTTTGTTCTGAAATGAGTCATTTTCCCTTCTGAAACTACTGTTTCTGGTCACATTAACCACAAAAAGGTTCATAAAAACTGAAAAAATGCAAACTATTTACTTAGAACTAGCAGAAAAATGCTTATTATTGGGCTGTAGAACCTTTATTTTTTAGTAATTAAATACCAATGAGCTCTTTTGGTCTGTTTCCCTTTTAAATGCTTTTGTGAAACTCATTTTTTTTTTTTAGATTTTGTATCTTATTATAAAATTTCCTGTTTAGTAAAAACGAGATATTTTAATGATTTAATCTTTAAGTTTAGTGTTTTTTCTTATTTTTAGGCTTTCTCTTTCTGCACTGCAAGAAATAGGACTTTTGTTTTAAAATGTCCACATTTGATCAGTTTTTAAATGTATTTTTTTGCTTTAGATTTGTGAATAAATCTTGTTCATTTAGATGAGGGGTTTCCAACCTGTACCAGGGCTTGTTGGGTTCGTTTTCTACTGATCTAAACTTAGTAGGAGCCACAAAGTCTTATTTTGATTCAGCTGTGAATTCATTACAATGTGTTTTTAATAATAAATATGAATTATGCTTATTTTGTGGCATGAATTAAAACAGAAATATAAAAAGAAACCAGTATTTTCTCAACATGTGAAATCCTTTTTAACATTTGATAGAAGCTCGTTTCATTTCCTTTCAAAATAAAAGACTCCTTGTGTCAGACCGGATCATCTGGACAGAATAAGATAATATGTGCTTTAAACTCAAAGGATCTGACTTGTTACCAAAGTTTTGCTTAGTATTTGAAATCTGTGTACAGAGTGTTTATAATTTCAATATATTACACTTAATGTACGACAAAATTAACATATAAGTAACTTTTCAGTCAACTGTAATGACTTGATTTAAGACAACAAATCTTAAATCTCCTGTTGAGTCATGAAATCCTGAAAACGTCTCATTTTAAACTTTATCTCTAATTAGAGCTGCCACAAAGGATTATTTTAATAGTCTTTTAATCTCTGAGTATTGTTTCCAATTAGTCGACTAATCAGGTCATCTGCAAAGAGGATGTAAAGCACATCTTAACCGTTATTAGCTTTAAACTAAATAAAAATAAAGACAATGAAGATGATAATTTGTCAAACTTTTAATGAATCGTGCAGCCTCTGTCCTACATTAGTTTCTGGAATTAAAACAAGATTAAACTAGAAAAGTTGAATTACCTAAAATAATGCTAGTGTGAATGTTTTTTGCTGAAATTAGTCGTTGAAGAGGCTGAATCTTTATGCAGAAAATGGTAACAAAATGTACTTTAATAGCTGTAGGGATTTGTTGAAAATGCAAAAGCTATTTGCAAAATGTTAAATTTGCTAAATGACTGGAAATTTTATGAATGAACAACAAGAGCGTTGAAGTTGAGCTAAATTTCTGAAAATTTTGTAGTAAAATTGCTTAAAAATCCCTGATACATGCAAATTTTCCAAAATTATAAGTGTTGCTTAAATATGAGCTAAATTCCAAATTAGCCCAATAAAC
>NC_050519.1:2828636-2838522 GCF_002922805.2 Oryzias melastigma
AGGGCTTGTTGGGTTCGTTTTCTACTGATCTAAACTTAGTAGGAGCCACAAAGTCTTATTTTGATTCAGCTGTGAATTCATTACAATGTATTTTTAATTATAAATATGAATTATGCTTATTTTGTGGCATGAATTAAAACAGAAATATAAAAAGAAACCAGTATTTTCTCAACATGTGAAATCCTTTTTAACATTTGATAGAAGCTCGTTTCATTTCCTTTCAAAATAAAAGACTTCTTGTGTCAGACCAGATCATCTGGACAGAATAAGATAATATGTGCTTTAAACTCATAAAGGATCTGACTTGTTGCCAAAGTTTTGCTTAGTATTTGAAATCTGTGTACAGAGTGTCTATAATTTCAATATATTACACTTAATGTACGACAAAATTAACATATAGGTAACTTTTCAGTCAACTGTAATGACTTGATTTAAGACAATAAATCTTAAATCTCCTGTTGAGTCATGAAATCCTGAAAACGTCTCATTTTAAACATTATCTCTAGTTAGAGCTGCAACAAAGGATTATTTTAATAGTCTTCTAATCCTCAGGTATTGTTTCCGATTAGTTGACTAATCATGTGCAAAGAGGATGTAAAGCAGATATCTTAACCGTTATTAGCTTTAAACTAAATAAAAATAAAGACAATGAAGATGATAGTTTGTCAAACTTTTAATGAATCGTGCAGCCTCTGTCCTACATTAGTTTCTGGAATTAAAACAAGATTAAACTAGAAAAGTTTAATTACCTAAAATAATGCTAGTGTGAATGCTTTTTTGCTGAAATTAGTCGTTGAAGAGGCTGAATCTTTATGCAGAAAATGGTGACAAAATGTACTTTAATTGCTGAAGGGATTTGCTGAAAATGCAAAAGCTATTTGCAAAATGTTAAATTTGCTAAATGACTGGAAATTTCATGAAAGAACAACAAGAGCCCTGAAGTGGAGCTAAATTTCTGAAAATTTTGTAGTAAAATTGCTTAAAAATCCCTAATACATGCAAATTTTCCCAAATTATAAGTGTGTTCCTTAAATATGAGCTAAACTCCAAATTAGCCCAATAAACCCCAGAAGATGCCAAATTAGCCAAAAAAGCTAGCTAACTCAAAAATAGCCTAAATGTCCTCAGTAAACTATACTAGTCAAAAACATTAGCCTGTTCCTAAAATAGAAGCTAAACACTAAATTAGCCTATAAAACCTCAGTAGATAACAAATTAGCCAAAAACGTTAGCATATTGCTAAAATATTAGCTAAACTCCAAATTAGCACAAACAAACCTATGTAGATGTCAAATTAGCCAAAATGCTAACACTTTGCTTAAATACTAGCTGAACTCCAAAATAGCCTAAAATTCCTCGGTAAGCTAAATTAGCCAAAAACGTTAGCATGTAGCTAAAATAGAAGCTAAGCTCTAAATGAGCCTATAAAACCTCAGTAGATAACAAATTAGCCAAAAACGTTAGCATATTGCTAAAATATTAGCTAAACTCCAAATTAGCACAAACAAACCTATGTAGATGTCAAATTAGCCAAAATGCTAACACTTTGCTTAAATACTAGCTGAACTCCAACATAGCCTAAAATTCCCTTGTAAGCTAAATTAGCCAAAAACGTTAGCATGTAGCTAAAATAGAAGCTAAGCTCTAAATTAGTCTAAAAAACCCCAGTAGATAACAAATTAGCCAAAAACGTTAGCATGTTGCAAATATTAGCCAACTACAAATATTTTTGAAAATTACTAAAAAATATTAAAACAAAGCTAATTAATTAATTTAATTGTGTGACACAAATAAATGAGGTCGCATCTGAATCAAGGAACTATTTTCTCAAAAGATAAAGTTTTATTCTCACTGACATATATATAAAAAAAAAAGTGCATTTTTTGGTGTTGCACGCTTATAGGTTTGTTTAACTTTACACTTTGACTCCATATAATACTTTACATCATTTAACAAAGGTTTTATTTGCAAAACGTGAGTGTTCTAAGAAAGTAACTTTCTTGATTTAATTTGACAAATTTACACTCAATCTTTAAGACAAAAATATCTTAAAATGCGACATTCTAGTCTTAAAACGATGATAGACCCAAAATAAGAGTAGTATTAGAATAGAATGTATTTGGGAAGGGGGAGTGAGTACAAATACCTCATTTTTGTGAGCAAAACATTCTTGTTTTCAGAATAAAATGTATCTTAATCTTCCTAAATATAAGTTTTTCTTTATATTTTCAAGACCTAATTTTGTCCTGAAAGGGCAGGACAGCACAACTTATTTAAAAATATATTAGACAAATTATCCTCGTTTCATTAGCTAACTGTTTCACTTAAAACAGAATAAACATCTACATTATTTTTAATAAGGACATTTTTCTAGTTTATTAGGGAAACGCTGCAGATCTTTAAGGGATTTTTCTCTATGAAACTAACACTTCATAATCCTTAATAAAAGTAGAAATAAAGATAATTATGAAAAAACAGCTGACAGGGAGGCATGGTGGTGTCTTCATGGAGGAATTCACACTGCAAAAAAAAAAAAGTCAGAAATTCTTCAAAATTAAAATTAGAACAAATTTATTGGGGATGAATTAAAATAAAATCCTAGATTTATTTTCTTAAACTAAAATTATTTTTCTATTGAAAAACTTTCCTGATAAGATTAATTTTCTTGCATGACAGAAAATAAAACATTTTTTTTCATTTTTTTTACTTTCTTAAAATTCAATTTCTTTAAGAAAAACTGAAAATTTTGAGATTCTTTTTTACAGTAAGTTATAACAAGAGTTTACTGAGAGCTCTTATAAGAGCTGAGTAATTCAAAACCAACATCAAAATGATCATTTATTGATTACCACTAACAGATTGATCTGCTTAACTTTTTTTTTAAGAGTTTACGTTTTCTCTGCACTGCAAAATCTTCCTCCCAGCAATATCCATTTAGGTTTTCAATGATTTATAGGCTGTAAATTAAAAATTCATTCTTCTGAAAGTTTATTAAACCTTGTTTCCGTGAATTTTGTGTCTTTTATCCAGTAACACGGAGTCGTGTCTGCCTCCCTGAATATCTGGAGCACTCCGAGCTGCTCCGGTGATCCTATAACCCCCCATGTTCAGCTGATGTGTTTGCAGTAAATTTTTCAGAGGCCGCTTGTGCTCGGCAGCATCTGTTTGAGGTGTTCCAGTCATGAGCTGTGAGCGTCTGCAGGTTGTCCAGCAACAAGCTCCAGTTCTTTCTATTTCATGAAAAATCTAACTCCTCAAAGCTCATCCACAGCTGAGACGGAAATGAGGAAGTCGGTGTTTGGGAAAGAGCGCCACCATGTTCAAGGGGTCACGTGTCGGAATATGACGGATAAAATCACGCAAGGAAATCTCACGTTTTCAAATAAAAGAATCGTCAGATTCTGACAGATCAAAAAACTCTGTAAAAAGAGAAATAGTTACATTTAAATCAATTAGCTTTCATTTTAATTAATTTTAAGTTAAACAATCAACCCAAAATTTTAATTTGCTGAAAAATAATAATTTTAAATGTAACGAATTACAGAACTTTTGTTAATTCATTCAATATTTCTATTTTTACAGTGTAAAAAAATAGAAAAATAAATCTTTAGAAGAAATTCATTTGAAAGCTAGATTTTCTTTCCATGCAGAAAGACATTTTTGCCTTACGATAAATCTTAAAATAAGGAAACGAGGAGTTCCTCTCCTGCATTCAAAAAAGGAAATAAATAAGCTCAATTACTTCAAATTAAACGTTAAACAGCCCAATCTGAATGATTCCCTTCTCGTTCATTTAGCCCTCCAAACCGAGAGTTATGAAAATAGTGTCTCATATTTCGGACATGAGTTTCCTTTGGATGACGTCACCAATAATCAACGATCCACTAGCTTTAGCGCAGAGCCTCCAGCGCGTGAATAAACATAACATTTTATAACTTTAAAGAGGTCATTCTATAACAAAAAGTCATTACTTACATTTAAATGTAAACTTCTGTGGTTCTGAGCGCACCAACGTGAAGAAAAGCTCTTCTCAGCACAAATGGACACACAGAGCTTCAGCAGAGGACCTTAAAATACAAAATCTAATTACTAAACTGCAGGCAGCTGTGACTGATTGGTGGGATCCACAGGAGAAAGGGAGGAGTCACAGCTGCCTGCACAGGAGCAAAGAAAAAAAAAGAAAAAGTGACACAAAACAAACAGAACATGACACCCTGGTCTAGATCAGGGGTCCCCAGATCGGGCCCCTCCTCCACATTTGGCCTGACTCCCCAAACGCTATCATCTACAAATATTTTTTTTGGTCAATCTGGCCGATCGAGGCCAACATAGAATGTGACGTTTTATTCCACCTTTCTGCATTCTGAACTGTGACGTGAGAGGATACACTACTTATTGGTTTAATAGTGATTCACTTTTTCTTTATTTCTTTAGTATTATTTTTATTCTGTAAATTATTTTGGACGTCCATAACTATTCCGCTCCTTGAGCAATCAAAATATTCAGCTCTTTCAATAGCTTTTTTGATTGTTTGGGAAGTTACTAAGAGTTTGTTTTGGCTATTTTGGACTTGAGCTAATAATTCAGCTACATGCAAGCTGTTTTGTGTAATTTAGAACTTTTTTAGGCTAATTTGGCACTTCGCTAATATTTTAGCCATCTATCAGCTTCAGTGTTTTCAGCCATTAACATCAGTGTTTTCAGCTATCAGCTTCTGTGTCTTTACTTATCAGCATCAGTGTTTTTAGCTATCAACTTCAATGTTTTTAGTTATCAGCTTCAGCATTTTCAGCTGTCAACATCAGTGTTTTCAGCTATCAGCTTCTGTGTCTTTACTTATCAGCATCAGCGTTTTTAGCTATCAACTTCAATGTTTTTAGTTATCAGCTTCAGCATTTTCAGCTGTCAACATCAGTGTTTTCAGCTATGAGCTTCAGTGTTTTCTGCCATCAGCTTCTGTGTTTAGTTATCAGCTTCATTGTTTTTATATATCAACTTCAGCGTTTTCAGCTATCAGCTACTGTGTTTTTAGTTATCAGCATCATTGTTTTTAGTCATCATCTTCAGCATTTTAGCTATCAGCGTTTTCAGCTATCAGCTTCTGTGTTCTTAGTTATCAGCTTCATTGTTTTTAGATATCATCTTCAGTGTTTTCAGCTATCAACTATAGCGTTTTCAGCTATCAACTTCAGCGTTTTCAGCTATCAGCTTCAATGTTTTTAGTTATCAGCGTCAGCATTTTCAGCTATCAACTATAGCGTTTTCAGCTATCAGCTTCTGCGTTTTTAGTTACGAGCTTCATTGTTTTCAGCTATTAGCGTCAGTGTTTTTAACTATCAATTTCAGCCTCTTTAGTGGCCAAATTCAGCTCACAGCTTTCACACTAACATTATTGCAGGCAATGTTATATATCTAGTTTCACAAAGATTTTAGTATTATTTTTTTCTGTAAAGATTACAGAAATAAGTTATTTAAAATTTCTGTGGCTTTCTTGAAAACGATAAATGTTTATGCTGTTATTGTGACACTTTTTCTGTTAGCTTACAAACTGATCTCGGCCCCCCATCTGAGAAGGAAACAGTTAAGTGACCATCACATGAAAAAGTTTGGGGACTCTTAGTTTAGATCAATTCCCTGACCGTCTTCCTTCTTATGACAAAAAAGAAACTTTTTCCCATCACTTTAGTCTTTACACTTCCGCTCTCCTTAAAAAACAAAATCCTTTTTCACTTCTCAGAAATGATGGAGTGAATCTGATTGCTGGTTTCTCTGGGATTCCACTGACATCAATCCTACCAGAAAAGAGGATTCTTACTAAACTCCCGAATGTGCCAACCTCTATGGGTTCTTTTTAAAAAATCTCATTATTTGTGCAGATTTTCATGAATCTAATTTCACCAATAATGCTTCAACAAAAAATAAAAACACAGTTACTGCATCAGTTTGGGTTGAACATCTGCAGCAGTAACCCGTGAAGTAGTTTTAGAAACAGATCACCGAGGTGACGGCTGGTGTGTTTTCACACAGTGGCGCCGGTCTAACCCGTCCCGTTAGCTCCGCCTCCATCAGTGCAGCTCCGGCCTGACTCAACACGCTGCAGATTTCTCAGAGAATAGATGCGTGCCGAGCATTGTCCTAATCTGATGTGTCAAACAGCTCCTCCATTTATCGGCACCCCCACAGACTCGCCTGCATTGTGGGAACCGATTGTTTACGGCGCTAATTTCCATGTTCAAACTCTCCTTTTCCTTTAGCCAACAATGAGTCTGGAGACGGTAAGAAAGCAGCGGCGCAGCCTTCTGGTGCTTCCTGGTCTTTTGTGCTTGAGATTAGACGTGTTTTTATTTTTTTTCAGACCAAATCTTCCTCCCTCCAGATCGCTCTGGTGACGGCCATCGCCGCTGCGCCTCCACTCAGATGTGCTGTCGATTCGTTTGCAGTAATATTATTTCTGGAAATCAAGGACAGGAACAATAAATATTCATGTCGCAAACAAAAGTGTCAAAGTGTCTCGGCAGAAAGATGAAGGAAGTGGAATCAAAAAGCCGAGTTTAAAGCAATTCAAATCAGATAAACTGTCAGATGAAAATGTTCAGCAGCTAAACGAGTAAATAAAAATACAACCGACGACGACGGCGAGGAGAGCGGCGGCAGATTGCTTTCACCAAAGCATCCCAGAGTTCAAGAGGTGAAATTAACTTCATAAAAAGTTATATATCCTTCAGGTGGATATATGTTTCCTCTGTGTGTGACATGATGGCGTTGTCCTCCCGCTGAGGAATATTACCGCATAATACCAAGATTAACAGAGTGGTGGTTCTGTTATAAATGTCTGAAGTACCTCCTGGAATTTATGGAATTTTCATTATGTTGATGTTCTGGTCTTGTAATGAACTGCTGATACGGTGAGGATATATCAGTTTCCCGCCATTATTCAGCGACAGCAGGTGCCGCCTCGCCGCTCTATTCCAGATCACTTTCTGCAAATTAGAACATAATTTAGCAAGAACTTTAATCAAAAGCTTCGCTGGGATTTTGTGGGGCGTTAATCCAAGAAACGTTTACTTTAAACACAGAAAATGATTCGTTTTAGTTTCAGGAAAGTTTCAGGATAATATAATATAATTTTAGCTTTTAGACAAATACAGTAGAGCAAAAAAGTTCTTAGTTAACCACCAATTGTGCTCCCATTTAAAAAGATGAAAGAGGCCTGTTAGTTTCCTTATACCTCAACCATGAGAGACAGAATAAAAAAAAATCCAGAAAATCACATTTTCTGATTTGTAAAGAATTTATTTCTAAATAATCATGGAAAAAAGTATTTGGTCAATAATTAAGGTCTATCTCCAGTCTTTGTTATATGTTGTTATAAGTCTTTTTCACAAACTGTTGCTGATATTTTGGTCCATTCCTCCATGCAGATCTCCTCTAGAGCAGTGATGGTTTGGGGCTGTACCTGTATTAATGGTAGAGCTGCCACAAACAATTATTTAAATAGTCGACTAATCAACGATTATTTTTTCAGATTAGTCGACTAATCGGGTCATTCGCAAACTGGATGTAAAGCACACATCTTAACCATCATTAGCTTAAACTAACTAAAAACTAGACATATAGCATTACCTGTGATAATGCTAGTGTGAATGCTGTAAGCTGAATTTGGCCACTGAAGATGCTAACACTGAAGCGGATAACTGAAAACGTTGAAGCTGATGGCCTGCTAAAATTTTTAACCGAATTGCCCCTAGGGGATTAATACAGTTATCTATTCTATTCTATTCTAAAATAGTAGCTAAATGCCAAATCAGCCTAAAAAGCAAAACAAAAAAGCCTAAATTAGCCAAAACAGCTAGCATGTAGCTGAAATATTAGCTAAACGCCAAAATAGCCTAAAAAACAAAAAAAGTCTAAATTAGCTAATATAACTAGAAAGTAGATGAAATATTAGCTAAACTCCCTAACAGCTTAAAAAACAAAAAATACTTAGTTAGCCAAAATAGCTAGCATGTACCGTAGCTGAAATATTAGCTAAACGGCAAAATACCCTAAGAACCAAAAAATCGTAATTAGCCGAAACAGCTAGCATGTAGCTGAAATATTAGCTAAGCTCCCTAACAGCTTAAAAACAAAAAATACTTAACTAGCCAAAATAGCTAGCATGAACTGTAGCTGAGATATTAGCTGAATTCCAAAATATCTTAAAAAAAATAACAAAAAAACTTGAATTATTTAATATAGCTAGCATGTAGCTGAAATATTAGCTAAATGAAAAATTAGCCTAAAAACAAACAAACAAACAAAAAAAAAACTAAATTAGCAAGCTAGCATGTAGCTGGAATATTAGCTAAACTCCAAAATAGCCTAAAAAACAAAAAAGCCTAAATTATCTAATATAGCTAGCATGTAGCTGGAATATTAGCTAAACTCCCTAACAGCTTAAAAAACAAAAAATACTTAGTTAGCCAAAATAGGTAGCATGTACTATAGCTGAAATATTAGCTAAACTCCAAATTAGCCAACAAAAACTTAATAAATGCCAAAATAGTCGCAACAGAATGCTAGTTTAACTTTCAACTTTACTACACTCTGACTCCATATCATATAAAGTAACGACTAATCGACTGTTAAATTAGTCGTGAACTATTTTAATAGTTGATTAATCGTTGATTAGTCGACTAATCGTGTTAGCCTTAATCAATGTCACCTGTTTGAACTAGTTATCTATATAAAACACACCTTCTTGAAGCCGTTCTTGAAATATTTTATATCCTAAATCAGAGAAATTTAGTCAAAAATCTTTGAATAATTTTGTTTTAAAGGTCTGAAGAAACTGGATTTCTATTTTTATGTATTATCTGCTGTAAAATGATCAATTATAAATATAAAAGTTCCAGGAAAGGTTTGTTTTTAACTCTGAAGCAGCAGTTTTTCCAGCCGAGGAGCTTCTTTTAGCTCGAGAACGTCTGCGAGCGCAGAGAGTAATCAGTGTTACTGTGCACAAGAGTAAACATTCACAAGTGTCCCCTGGGTTCTATCCCAGGATCGGTTCGTCCTACTTAGCATTCTAAGTGAAACATTTTAAATCATCCTGAACATCTGAACTTGGATCTGTCCTCAGGGGTACTTTTGATTAAAAGATCAAATTAACTGAGCCCATAAAAGCACAGAGAGACGAAGAGGCACAGACGGCGCAGCTCTCTGGATTTATGGCAGCGCATGCTCTTATTTGACACGTGACCCTGGATCCATTCTCTCCACAACCGCTCTCCTCAAATGGATGTTCAAACGGGGCTCCTCTCACTTTCCCTGATTGTTGGTGCTTTTATCTTGGTGCTTGTGAAGCTGCAGGATGTGTGACTTAAAGCATGACACAGAGCAGACGGATGTAACCAGCCTGACTTTAGCACGCTTAGAGGAAGTTTGGGCTTTAAGAGCTGGAGACAAAAGCTGTTAATGTCGGGCTGGAGACAGAAGGGTGTGAGAGCACGCTGCTTTGATAGGTGAGTCTTCCTCACCTGAAGCGAAGGTTATCTGTGGGCAAATTAACGCATTTGTTCAACAGCACAGCCTCTCCTCAGACTGACGCTCTCTCTGTTTCCCCCTCCGTGCAGAGCTGCCTCCTGATGGTAAGAAAAATGAACGTGTTAGCGACTCTGTAAGCTAGGGGTGTGAAACTCAATCGCACAGGGGCCCAAAATCCAGAACACACAGAACCGAACAGGATAAACATTTCTTTAACACACTAAAACTACATTTTTAAAACCATAACTTTTTAACAAAATTATGAACTAGATATGCATATCCATCCATCCATCTTCTCCCGGTTCATCCAGGACCCGGTTGCGGGGGCATAAGTCTAAGCGTCTAAGCGGGTCTAAGCATGTCA
>NC_050519.1:2838807-2857479 GCF_002922805.2 Oryzias melastigma
AACTAGATATATATCCATCCATCCATCTTCTCCCGGTTCATCCAGGACCGGGTTGTGGGGGCATACGTCTAAGCGTCTAAGCGGGGTCTAAGCATGTCACTCCTGCATTAATGCTAGTGTGAAAGCTGAATTTGGCCGCTGAAGATGCTTAACTTGATAGGTTAAATCACTGAAGCTGATAGCTAGCTAAAATATTAGCTAAATGCCAAATTAGCCTGAAAACCTTTTAGCCCAAAAAAAATTACTTAGCCCAAAAAGCTAGCATGTTGCTGAAAAATTAGCCAAACTTCAAAGTGTTCTTAAACACTGAATAAAAGCCTTAACAAGCCAAAACAGCTAGCATGTAGCTTAAATGTTAGCTAAACTCCAAAAAAGCCTAAAAAACTTAAAAAGAAAATCCTAAATTAGCCCAAACAGCTAGCATGTAGCTTAAATGTTAGCTAAACTCCAAAACAAACACAAAAACTTAAAAAAAGCCTAAATTAGCCCAAACTGCTAACATGTAGCTGAAACAGCTAAACTTGAAAACGTCCTGAAAAAAAAACAATAAAAAAAGCCTAAATTAGCCAAAACAGCTAGCATACAGTTGAAATGTTAGCTAAACTCCAAAACAAACACAAAAACTTAAAAAGAAAATCCTAAATTAGCCCAAACAGCTAGCAAGTAACTGAAATGTTAGCTGAACTCCAAAACATACACGAAAACTTAAAAAGAAAAGCCTAAATTAGCCCAAACTGCTAACATGTAGCTGAAACAGCTAAACTCGAAAACGGCCCTAAAAAAAAAAACAATAAAAAAAAGCAAAATTAGCCAAAACAGCTAGCATGAAGCTGAAATGTTAGCTAAACTCTAAAATAGCCTAAAACAAATCTTAGTAAATGCCAAAATAGTCCAAAAAGCTAGCATAATGCCAATATTGAAAACTTTAAAACCGTAACTTTTTAACATAGTTATGAATAATAAAAATGCAGGAATATTATTCCAGAATAAATCAACTTAAACCTTAAATAACTTTCAATATTTTGTTTTCCATAAAAATATATTTTTTCAAAATGGTAGAATTTAGAAATAAGAAGTAAGAAATAACATTGGGCCATTAATAACAATAAAATAAAATAAAATGATCTGGAGGGCCGGATCCGGCCCCTGGGCCTTGACTTTGACACATTTGCTGTAAGCGTATCGACTGACAAGCAAACACCTCTCAAAGGTTACATCCATTTACCTGAAAAAGAAACAAGTAAGCAGATAAAGTAGCAGCTACTTTTAAGATATGACAGTACCTGCTGGCAGAATGTGGCAGACTCGACCCTAATGTGACGTTTGCAGAGTTCTCCTCGTGGACCGGTCGGATGCAGAGAGTGCCGCCATCGCCCACAGATTCACAAAGTGTAACAGAGGTGTAGTCTCAGATCAAAACAACAGAGAATCCCATCCTCACATCTTTTTAATGAATTTCCAGAAGCAGATTTTTAAGGGTTTGCTTGGTCCTTTTGTCTCATGTCCCCGTGTCTCCATCTCTCTGAAGTGTTATGATTCGCCCTGTGTCATCCACTCTGCAGATGAAGCACCAGGAGAAAACCCAGAGGCGACCGGTCTGTTCGTGCTGAGGCCAGAAAGTGTCACCGCCACCAAAGGTATGGAGAACGAGCGGCCATCAAACGCTTGAGTTAAACGCTCCATGTCAGGGGTGGACGTGGACGGAGCGTGGCCTCCAATGAATCCAGCCTCTCGTCTCTGGTAACGGCAGGGAAGGACATCACGTTTGTGGCCAAAGTGGACTCCTCCAGCCTGACCAGGAAGCCGGCCATGAAGTGGCTGAAGGGGAAGTGGTTGGACCTGATCAGCAAAGCTGGGAAACACCTGCAGTTCAAGGAGACTTATGACAGGAACACCAAGGTACAAGATCTGCGGGTTTGGGCTGGAAGGAGTTTACTTAAACATACTAATATAAACATAATGATATTTATTTGGAAATAACATTTAAATTTAATGTGGAGAAAATGTACCCCTCTTCTATAAGCCCCTCCCACAACTTGAATTGGCTGTATGGGCACTTCTATTGGACCATAAGGTCAAGTTGCTCCCATAAGAGCTCAATGGGTTTATATCTGGTGGTTGCACTGGCCACTCAATTCCAGATTAATCTGTTTGACGTCTGTGTTTTTCTTGCCCATATTCACCTTTTTCTATGTCTCAGTTATGACTTTCTCTTTGACACTCTGCCCTGAAGATTCGCATCCTGAATTGAGACTGACGTACTATTTACTGAAGCTAAAGACCTGTACTTATGTTTTACTACTCTAGTTAGAGCCTGTTTGTGCTGTTCTCTAAAGAGACTAGTACATACAGTTGAATGAAATCATCAGTTTCTTGGCAATTTCTCACAAAAAAGGCCTTCTATTCTATGAACAATAGAACTGTTGAGTTTCACATGTAGATGTTGACACTGGAGTTTTATGAGTACTCTTTACTGAAGCTGCCAATTGAGGACCTATGAGGCGTCTATTTCTGAGTCAAACTAGAGACTTTAATCTGCTTGTTTTCTAGTTTAGTTGTACAGCTGGGTCTCCTAATTCTTTTTCTACTCTGGTTAGAGCCTGTTTGTGCTGTTCTCTAAAGAGAGGAGTACACACCATTGAAGGAGATTCTCAGTTTCTTGGCAATTTCTTACATGAAATGGCCTTTATATCTACAAACAACAATAGTTGAGGTTCACATGTAGATGTTGACTCTGGCGTTTTACAGGTAATATTTAATGAAGGTGCCAGTTGAGGACCTATGTGACGTCTAATTCTCAGTCAAACTAGAGCCTTTAACATACTAATTTGCTGTTCTCTAAAGAGAGTAGTACACACAGTTGAAAGAAATTCTCAGTTTCTGGGCAATTTCTTACATGGAATAGCCTTTATTTCTACAAGCAACAATAGACCTGTTGAGTTTCACATGTAGATGTTGACACTGACGTTTTACGAGTACTCTTTACCGAAGCTCCCAGTTGAGGACCTATGACGCATCTATTTCTCAGTCAAACTAGAGACTCTAATTTGCTTGTCTTCTGCCTTAGTTGTACAGCTGGGTCTCCCACTTCTTTTTTACTTTTGTTAGAGCCTGTTTGTGCTATTCTCTATAAAGTAGTACACACCGTTGAAGGAAATCTTCCCTTTTTTGGCAATTTCTTACATGGAAAAGTCTTCATGTCTATGAACAACAATAGAACTGTTGAGTTTCACATGTAGATTGTGACCCTGGTATCTTACGGGTACTATTTACTGAAGGTACCAGTTGAGGACCTATGAGACGTCTATTTCTCAAAATAGAGACTCTAATGTACTTATCTTTGTGCTCAGTAGTGTAGAAAAGCCTTTAGCTTCTTTTTGTACTCTGGTTAGAGCCTGTTTGTGCTGTTCTCTAAAGAGAGTAGTACACACTGGTGAAAGAAAGATTCAGATTCTTTGCAATTTCTTACATAGAATAGCCTTCATTTCTTCTAACAACAAGAGTTTCACTTGTACCTTCACACTGGTGTTTTATAGATACTATTCACTGGAGCTGCCAGTTGAGGACCTATGTTCTCAGAAAGCGTCTATTTCTCAGTCAGACCGGAAACTAATGTGCTTATCTTCTAGCTTAGTTGTACAGCGGGACCTCCTACGTTTTCTACTCTGGTTAGAGCCTGTTTGTGCTGTTCTCTAAAGAGAGTGGTACACACCGTTGAAGGAAATCTTCAGTTTTCTTGGAAATTTCTTGATTGGAATAGCCTTCATTTCTAATAACAACAACAGAACTGTTGAGTTTCACATTAAAGTTCTTTTTTTCTGGACATTTTGAGTGTTTAATCGACCCTAAAAATGCGATGCTCCAGATACTCAAAGGAGGGTCAGTTTTATAGCTTCTTTAACCAGCGAAACAGTTTTCAGCTGTGTCAACATGATCGCACGAGTGTTTCGTAATCATCCGTTAGTCTTCTGACACAACGAACAAACAGAATTAGATCACTGGAGTGAGAGTTGGTGGAATGTAGATAACGGACCAAAAACTAGACATTTGCAACTAGAAGAGTCCTTTTTAAAATCATTTCTAAAAAGTTTTATTTATTGAAAAATTTGTGCTTTACTTTCAAAAATAAGAAAATTTTGTAAGTGACTTTTGAACGGTAGTGTATACATATTTTAAATATTTTAATACGCTGAGGACATTTGCAAAGCAAACAATTCAAAACTACAAATCTGTCACACTAATATTAAGTCATAAATGATCAAAAATGGGAAAAAAACAGATTTGGATCAGGAAAAAAATGGATTATTTCTGTTGAATCTATCTCTAAAGAATAATAAACCCATTTTTTTGCAGTTAGTGTTTTAGATGAGTTAAAGTTTTACTTTAGAGATTCAGCTTTAAGGTTTAACTGCTGTAAATGTGAGCATTTTGTTGCATTTAGCTTATAGGTTTGAATGTTTATTAGACTTTTACCAAATTTATTTAAGAAAAAACAGCAAAAACAGAAACTTAATGTTCGTTCTTACATAAAACACATTAATAAAATAATTTATGATGAGGTTTCCTCATATTTTCTGTGCATGTTCGTCATATTTGCATTATTTTCAAGGATCGGACACAGCGGAGCTAAAACTCAGCAGCTGTTAAATAATCAGCTTTTGTTTCACAACAGTTGCGGCGTGTGAAGGATCGCGTGTAACTGTCACTGTCTGTCAGCTCCAAAATGATGCAGATAATCATCTGCATCTGCAAGGCTGCAGTTTGTTTTCCCGTTAGTGTCGCGGACATCACAGCCTCGTCGTCGAGCCATGAAATACGTCCAAATAAAGCAGACACTCTTCGCGATTAGCATAAAACGAACCAGACTTTGAGGAAGGTGTCGCCACGGCGAGTGAATGTGCCGCTGAGCACGTATACCGCATATCCGCGCGGCTCTTTTAATTCTTATCACCCCCTCTCTCTGTCAGATCTACACTTACGAGATGAGCATCATCAAAGTGGTGGATGGAGACGCAGGTGGCTACCGCTGCGAGGTCACCTCCAAAGACAAGTGCGACAGCTGCGCATTCGAAGTCTCCGTGCAGGGTGGGTCTGCAGACAGACACTTAATCACATTATTGTCATCTTCCATTCAGCATGTCCACCATTACTATGTAACTGACTCTGTCAGCCAATAACTCAGTGAGTGTGATACACATTAGGTCCTATCATTTAGTGGCCTCGCGAGGTCATCAGTCCATTATTCGTGTGCTGCTCCGGCCCGCTGTGTGATGAATTAACCCCGCCGCGCTCTCACCAGCCTCTCTCTTCCTGTCTGCTCCTCAGCTGCACAAGAGGATCAGCAGGACAACATCTTGGAGGCTTTTAAGCGATCGTAAGTGTCAGAGCTGGCGAGGGTCTGCTCAACATGTCACCCGTCACCGTGTCTCCCCATATGCTCCTCTGTAGATCGCTGCCTCCGGGCATCTGTCATTCTCGCCGAGCGTCTCTGCCCATGTGTCTGTCAATCCCTCACTGTTAGCAGACTTTGTTCCAGCAAGTCACTCAGTCAGTCTATCATCTCTCTCTTACTGTCACGTCTCAATGCGTCTGCTGCCTGCATCTGGAGGAGCGTCGCGTAACAACCACCTCATGTCTCAGCTACAGTCTACTCGGAGGCCTTTGCTTCTTCGCGGGATGCAACAGTTTCCCTGCTGACTTGAAGAATCGGCTTTTACTGTACTTAGGCTCCATATTTAGAAACGACACTCAAAAATAATGTTTCCTTTATTGTTTTGAGCTCTGTTAGATAGAACGGCTCAGACAGGTTCTCAGTAGGGATGACCCGATCCGATCACAAATGAGGTCCCAGATATTTCATTTATTCTTATTATAATCAGCGCTTTATATTTCAATCTTATTCCAGATAATTACTCAACTAGAGCAGATCACAAAATGTCACTGACATGAAATGAAGCAGAATACAGCTGCAGTTTAAACAGGAGGCTAACAAAACAATCCTGTCAAGCTAGCTAGATGTTCGCAGATTCAGACTTCCAGGATCAATAACTTAAAAACACTTTAAACTGACAGTAAGTCTCTCTATTGGTTTGTCCCAACACAAACAACAACCTCTAAAAGCATTTCAACAGTTTTTGTCTGTGTTTAATGTTAAGCTCTTTGTGCCGTGGAGCAGAAGCTAACTGTGCTAAGCTAAGTGCTAGCTCCGTGATTTACCCCCTTAGGACCCGAGCTGTCCTTTGACATGGCTGTTTTATTTATCTGACAGAGAAATAACAGTTAAGAAAATTAACTACTGTGGTAATAAAGCCAAAAATGTGATTTCTTAAGACACGTGTCAAAGTTAAGGCCCGGGGGCCGGATGTGGCCCTCCGGGCAATTCTATCCGGCCCTCCGGATCATTTTATTTTATTGGTATTAATGGCCAAATGTTATGTCACACTCATTTCTAACTTGTATAATTTTGATAATAAAACTTTTTATGAAGAGTAAAAATATTGAAAGTTATTTGATATTTAAGTTGATTTATTCTGGAATAATATTCTTGTCTGTTTTTATTAAAAATTATGGTAAAAACTTACAGTTTTAAAGTTTTAAAAATTGGCATTATGCTAGCTTTTTGGACCACTTTGGTTTACTAAGATTTTTTAGGCTATTATGAAGTTTAGCTAATATTTCAGCTACATGCTAGCTGTTTTGGCTAATTTAGGCCTTTTTAAAAGTTTTTTTTTAGGCTAATTTTCATTTAGCTGATATTTTAATTTGCTATTAGCTTGAGAGTTTTCAGCTACCAACTTCAGCATCTTTAGCTATCAGCAGTAGCATCTTCAGCAGCCAAATTCAGCTTACAGCATTCAGTATTGCTGCAGTTAATGCTAAATATCTAGTTCACAATTATGTTAAAAAGTTTTTAAAAAATTGTTTTAAAGTGTTTATTAAATGTTTTTATCGTGTTCGGCCTGTGACCTAAGGTGTGTTTAGGAGCTCAAAAAAAATTTACATAATCTTAAAAAAAAATAATAATAAAAAAAAAACATTAATAAAGGGTTCTAAAGATATCAGTTGATCATGAACACTCATCATTAAATTCCTGCTAAAACAAAGTTATCCTTTATTTTTACAGGAATCATACTTTGTTAAAAATGTTCAAAAAAATGTTCTCTAAATATATTAAAGCTAAAGTCACTAAACTTTCTCACATGACTAATTATCACTTATATAACAAGAAAATTTTATTTTTTCCTATTTTATATTTGCTCTTTTTTTACTTGTTTATTAAATCTATTTCACACAAATCTATTCATTTAACTTGTTCATGTTTTAAATGTGTCACAAAAGTATCAGATCGGGACTCGGAATCAGCAAATACACAAAATGGAATGACTCGGGATCGGATCGGGCACAAAGGAACCTCACTCTGCTTACTTACAGAGTGCAGATACGAGGGGGAGGCAGAGCGCAGGAGGGGGGCGGCTGTGATAAATCAAAACTGAGATGTTGGGTGTAATTGAAATATGCTGCTGGAGAGATAATGTGCGAGTGTGGTAAACACATCATCTTTTGGAGGGCATGCGGCTCAGCCTCCACAAGTTAACTCTGAGGATCCTGTTTCGAATAAGACACGCATGTGTGTGTTTGTTCTAACAAGGGCGGCCGCCTCACACACATGAAGTTTGACTGCTTTTTTCATGAATACTAAACATGTGAGGCCCTGGCGTGTTTGCAGAGAGTGACAGAGAGAAAAATGAGCCCTGAAGTTAAGGGACGACGTGTTGTCACACCACCGAGACGGGAAAAGATGCACAAATATTTCTGCAGCGTTTCACGCTCAGGCGGGCACAGCATTTTTCTACAAACTTATATAGAAAAAGATCTAAAGGACTGAAAAAATTAAAAGTCCATAAGGAGGTGCCAGTATCCCCTGATAATGAATTAATCACGTCAGAAATCCCAATATTACACCTGAACATGGCGGCAGTAGCTTCATAATGTGGGACTTGACAGACCTGTGAAGATAACTTGTGTTCAGAAAGTTTTCTGGAGGTCGGCATCAATAAGAACGTGGAGAACACATGACAGAACTGTGGAAGTTCTGGAGCAGCACAGCCAGAGTCTGGGACCAACTCCCAACAGAGCATCTGCTGAGAGACTAGAAATGGCTGTGCACTGACGGTCGGCCAGGAATAATGGGAGAATCCTCCGCAGAGAAGGTGTGAGGATCTTCCCCTGAGGACTTCACGCTTAAGTCCTTCCTGTGAAAACATCCCTAAAGAACAATCTCCATTAACGTGACACATTTAGAGTTTGCCTGTGGATTTGGTCTTAAAATAGCTTCGCTGTTATCATTTCAGCATATGTAAACTTATATGTGTGTAAAGAAATGTTTTATTAAAATTTAAACACAACTGAGTATTAAGCTTCAACAGGCTAACGTTTTTGGCTAATTTGTTATCTACGGAGGGTTTTTTAATGCTAATTTAGAGCTTCCTTTAGCAACATGCTAACATTTTTGGCTAATTTGTTATCTACGGAGGGTTTTTTAATGCTAATTTAGAGTTTTCTTTCGCAACATGCTAACGTTTTTGGCTAATTTGTTATCTATTGAGGTTTTTTTAATGTTCATTTGGAGTTTTCTTTAGCAACATAGTAACATTTTTCACTAATTTGTTATCTACTAAGATTTTTTTCATGCTTATTTGGAGTTTTATTTAGCCACATGCTAACGTTTTTGACTAATTTAGTTTACTGACAAATTTGATGCAATTTTGAGTTCAGCTAGTATTTAAGCAATGTTTTGGCTTTTGGGCTAATTTGGATTCTAATGAGGTCTTTTCTTGCTAATTTAGAGTTCAGCTAATATTTTAGCAACATGCTAACGTTTTTGGCTAATTTGTTATCTACTGAGGTTCTTATAGACTAATTTAGAGCAATATCAGTAATGTCTGATAGACAGACTCTGTTTGAATGAATGATCTTCTTCCATCAACAGCTCTGCTGCACATGCACTAAACCCTCATCTGTTCCTAGTGTCTAGTTCAGGTTCTGGAGAAGAGAAGATGGTATCTTCACATTGACTGCAGTCAAATGAGCCGCCGTTCACATTTCTGTGGTCAAATCAGCATCACTGGATTTTTGGTGTGAGTTTCATCCAATACTTACGGTAGCAGGACTGAGAACGCTGGAAAATCTCCACCAGACTCCACGGAGCTTCTTGATGTGACCACGGAAATGTGAACGGCGGCTCATTTGACCGCAGTTGGAAAGGATTGTAAATCAATGAAAGAGCATTTTGATGTTAGCTTTGATTATTTTATCAAGAACTCTGAGAAACCAATGATTGAATGTATTGATCACAGTCAATAAACATTGGAGAATTAGCTAAAAGAGTCTTTGGTGAACTGGAAGGAGAAAGAATCAGGATTTTGGAGGAAGTTCTGTCCATGAAGATCTTCACTTCCTCGTCCCAGCTGACATCTGGATCAGAACCATACGGCTGGACATTACCCACATTGATGGACATTTTTATGAAGCAGCGGAGAAGATTTATGCTAGCGAGACACAGAGCTATCATAGTCAGACAGGGGAGGGGGCAGGGGCGGAGCTCCAAAAGCCACGCCCCCTCAGAGGAGATTTTGGAAACAGAGGCTTCAGATAAGCATGAAAAATGACTTTTTATGACATTTAGGTTCTGGGATTTTGGTTAAAAACTTCATAATCTTAATTAAAACACTACTAGGAACATGTTTTTAAATAAAACAAAATTATCATAGAGGTTCTTAAAAACACTCCAATGAAAATTGTGCTTTTAACATTTTTCTTAGGATGGAGGACATATATTAAGAAAATTAAGTTCAAAATTGCATTTGAGTATTTATTTATTCCAATCATAGTAAATAGTGTGTACTTGTTTAGCGCTTTTCTACCTTCTTCGAATATCCGACAGTCCCATTCACTCATTGATGGCGACTGGTGCCAACCGTCCACCAGAGACAAAGTGGGTTCAGTGTCTTCCCAAAGGACACTTCGACACATCAGTGGGCAAGGCAGGAATCAAACCTGAAACTTTACGATCAGAGGTCGACCGCTCCACCACAACACTACGGCCGCCTGATGGTGAATCAGGAGCAGACAAAAAAAAGGCGTTTGAAGAAGTTCGTAGTTGTTGTCCATTCCAATGCATCCACTTTTGATAAATACATCCATGAACGACTTTGTTTTCCTCGTCCGAGTTAGCATCTGGATCCAAACTGGACGGCTAGTTCGCTCTGAAATCGCTCGCCAGGGTGTGAGAGGTTGTAAGCTAGCGGAGAGAGAATGTAAACAGAGGGATTAGTCCCGCCCACAACTCGGAGACAAATTTCTGAATCTAAATCTATGTCCTAGAAAACAGAATAATCATAATCAAAGACCGCTGGAAATGATTTGAAAATGACTAAGAAATCATTTTCTATCCACGTCTAACCAGAGGCAAACTGGAAGGGCTTAGCCCCGCCCCCGTGACCCTAAAGGACAGAAAACTGGCGTAGGAACCGGACGGATGGATTATCTGTACAGTTTGTTTTATATCTAAAAAAAGCTCCTGGTTTTGCGCCTCAGGCATGAGGGGAGTTTCTCCTTCATCATCTGGCCTCCTCTGTGTCTGGTTGGCTGACTGAGAGGGCTTCAAAGGAAACCCATCCTGCAGAATGTATACTGCAGGCTGACACTGCACTCTGGGAGGGTTTGACAGCATTTCACAAGCACTCACAGCCCGCATTCGTATGATTCCACTTTAACTTTATTCTTGGCGAGTAAATGTGTACACCCATTTAAGTATTAATGTCAAGATAATGTTTCAGAGCTGGAAGACAAAATAATGAGCCCAGACTTCTGCCTGTGATGCTCCACAAACTGCAGCTCAAAGCTCTTGTTTTCATGTAGATCAGGGGGGCCAAACTCAGTCATACAGGGGGCCAAAATCCAAAACACAACTGAGGTCGTGGGCCGAACAGAAAAAACACTGAACATTCTAAGGCTACATTTTAAAAATTTAACATAATTATGAACTAGATATATAGCATTACCCACGATAATGCTAGTGTGAATGCTGTAAGATGAATTTGGCTGCTGAAGATGCTAGTGATGAAAGCCGAAGATGCTAATAATTGATAGCTAAAAACGCTGAAGCTAAAAGCCAAAAACGCTGAAGCTGACAGCCAGCTAAAATATTAGCTAAATTCCAAATTAGCCTAAATACTAAAAATAAATAAATACATAAATACAGAAAGAAAACTTAGGTTAGGTTAGCCAAAACAGCTAGCATGTAGCTGAAATAATAGCTAAAGTCCAAAACAGCCTAAAAAACAGAAAAAGCCAAAATTAGCTAAAAGAGCTAGCATGTGGCTAAAATATTAGCTAAACTATGAATCAGCCTAAAAAACAACCAAAAGAAAAAAAGAAAATTAGCCAAAACAGCTAGCATGTAGGTGAAATGTTAGCTAAACTAAAAAAAAGCCTTAAAAACAAACAAAAAAAAACGTAAATTAGGCAAAACAGCTAGCATATTGCTGAAATGTTAGCTAAATTCCAGAATAGCCTAAAAAGTTGCAAGAACCTAAATTAGCCAAAGCAGCTAGTATGTAGCTGAAATGTTAGCTAAACTCCAAAAAAGCCTTTAAAACAAACAAAAAAACGTAAATTAGGCAAAGCAGCTAGCATGTAGCTGAAATGTTAGCTAAATTCCAAAACCGCCTAAAAACAAAAAAAATCTTAAATTAGCCAAAACAGCTAGCACGTAGCACATAGCTGATATATTAGCTAAACTCCAGAATAGCCTTAAAAGTTGAAAGAACCTAAATTAGCCACAACAGTTAGCATGTAGCTGAAATGTTAGCTAAACTCTAAAATAGCCACACAAAAAAAAATCTTAGTAAATGCCAAAATAGTCCAAAAACTAGCAGAATGCCAATTTTAAAAACTTTAAAACTATAACTTTTTGACATAATTATGATTAATATAAAGGCAGAAATATTATTCCAGAATAAATCAACTTAAGCCTTAAATAACTTTCAATATTTTACTCTCCATAAAAATATATATTTTTTCAAAAGTAAGAAATTAGCGCAGGATAACATCGGGTAATTAAAAACAATAAAATAAAATGATCTGGAGGGCCGGATCCGGCCCCCGGGCCTTGACTTTGTCACATGATGTAGATCATTTTCAGGGGCGGGGCCTGATTGATGCGCTGCATTGAATTTTTTTTGTAATCACTACATTTGTTTCCTGTCGCCTCACATTTTTCCCATAAGTTGTTTAGTCGTAGGAGTTTGTATTTTTCCTCTCCAGTCATCAAGTTTTCTCGTGAGCTTTTGTCCCGATTTCTCCACATCAGTGACTTTAGCTCAGTGTCGAGTAATGAAGATGCTGCGGACGGAGCGCACGCCGGCGAACGCGGCTCCATGCTCAGCCGACCATTTGACGGTTACGTGTGTTTTTGCGAGCAAGGACATTATGGCCCTGGGAGGTTTTACTCCCATCAGGATCTCAGGGAGACGCCGGATGGATGTTATCCTTGGATGAACTGTTCATCCATGGGATGAGCGTGATTACCCAGAATGACTTTGGGCACACTGGCATTCATCTCGGCCTCAGAGGAGCTCGGCGGAAGACACTTCAAAAAACATCCAGCGAAGAGCCTTTTCTGAACTCATTCATTGAAGAAAAATCTTGTATGTTATAATGAAACTGAATTTTCAAAACAAAAGTCTGGTTTATCTTCTGAGGTTTTTTCAGAGCGAGTTCACGTTTGTTTTAATCGTTTTAGGATTTATTTTCAAGATTTTAATTATAATTATGCTATTTTTATCCTAAAATTGTGCTGTCATACGATTAATATTTTATGCGATCAATTAATCATGACCAGTAATTAATTAATCTAATTAATCGATTTTAATCGCAAATTTCTAACCTAATAATTGCAGTTAAAAGCCTCATTTTTAGGCATTTTGTTTAAGTTTGTCATCAAAAAAATACAAAAAAAGGTGGCTTTACACTGCGGAGGAACTGAACTATTTAGACTTTTTTAAAATAAACTTTTGCTTCATAATCTGGACGAAAACAAGCACTAAGAGGTGAACCTTTCCTCTAAAATAATACTTTTTTTTAACTTCTCATGAGAATCACCTTTCTCGAAAAGGAGCTCGAGCAGAGGTTCGTAAACGTAAAAAACTATAAAAAAATATTGATATTTTCTGAAATGAGCGCAATATGAGCGGGATAAAATGCTCCTCCAGGTGTGCAGAACATACAATGTCAAAATGAGATTAGTGCGATAAAGAAATACATAAAAATAACTCGATAATATGTCAAATTAATTAATCGTGATATTTGAAGCCGTAACCAAAATAAGAGTTTCTGCAAAGTGACAGGAGTTCACTCGAAGTTCGTCTCTGATTTGTGGGCGGGACTTCTCCCTGTTGCTGAGAGTTCTCTGTTTACAGATGCCAACTCGGATGAGGAAAACAAAGACGTACTTTTGTCTTTGTTGATGCATCAGAATGGAGTGGAACAGGGAGTCTGTGGCCCGCACAAATAAGCTCTTTTATAAACGTTTGCCCCCAATTAAAAAAAATGTGAATGAATAAATACCAAGAAATGCAAATTTGAGCCTAATTTTCTTAATATTTGTCTTCCGTCATGAGAAAAATTCATCAATAAATGTTAAAAACTAGGACTGCCACGATTAGTCGACTAATCGACTATTTCAATAGTCGACGATTAATTTAATGGTTGATTAGTTGTTACTTTATATTATATGGAGTCACAGTGTAGTAAAGCTTAAAGTTATGATAGCTTTATGCTAGCTTTTTGGAATATCTTGGCATTTTTTAAGTTTTTTTTAGGAGTTTAGCTAATACTTCAGCTACATGCTAGCTGTTTTGGCTAATTTAGCTTTTTTTCCAGTTTTTTAGGCTATTTTGGAGTTTAGCTAATATTTCAGTAGCATGCTAGCTATTTTGGTTAATTTGGGATTTTTTTTTTTTTTTTTTTTCGAGTTTAGCTAATATATCAGCAGCATGCTAGCTGTTTTGGCTAATTTAGGCTATTTTTGCTTTTTTAGACTATTTTGGAGTTTAGCTAATATATCAGCAGCATGCTAGCTATTTTGGTTAATTGGGGCCTTTTTTTGTTTTTTAGACTTTTTTGGAGTTTAGCTAATACTTCAGCTACATGCTAGCTGTTTTGGCTAATTTTGTTTTTTTCCCAGTTTTTTAGGCTATTTTCGCGTTTAGCTAATATTTCAGCAGCATGCTAGCTTTTGGCTAATTTAGGCTATTTTTGCTTTTTTAGACTATTTTGGAGTTAAGCTAATATTTTAGCTACATGCTAGCTGTTTTGGCCCACTTAGGCTTTTATCAGCTTTTTTAGGCTAATTTGACATTTAACTAGTATTTTAGCTGGTTATCAGCTTTAGCGATTTTAGCTATTAGCTTCAGCGTTTTCAGCTATCAACTACAGCATTTTAGCCATCAATTTCAGCATCTTCCAAATTCAGCTTACAGCATTCACATTAGCATTATCACAAGTAAAGCTGATTATATATTTTTTATTTAGTTCAAAGCTAATGATGGTTAAGTGCTTTACATCCAGTTAGCGCATCACCCGATTAGTCAACTAATCAGAAAAAATAATCGGTTATTAGTCGACTATTAAAATATTCGTTTGGGGCAGCTCTATTAAAAACACTATTTTTTTTGGAGGAGGAGTTGAATAAGAGCAAAATGTTCAATCCTGCATTCAAACAAGCTGCTGTTTATGTCCTGATCAGGCCGGCGCCCCGTTCAGACACTGCGGGATTCTGGATATTTAGCTGTCATTATTTACGTCTCACCCCTGAATGCCTCTGCAGTCCCTTCCCAGTTAGTTGATCATCTCATTCGATCATTGCCTCTTAGAGTTATTGAGATCTTTTATTTGAACCGCTGCAGCCAAAATGAATTAATGACTCCAAGCGCCTAAGTGGGTCTGTCTGAGAATAATTACAAAAGCTACAGTCATAAAACTTTATTTCCTCATTTAAATATCTTCATAACAAAGCATCTGCCCGCATTTCGTAGTAAAACGCTGTTTTTTCCTCCGTTTACAGTGTTTGATGATCTCCGTGTTCGTTCCTGTCATGTCTGGTGTGTTCGTGTTACTCGTCTGTCGCTTGAATTTAGGGCATGACGATAGCATGTCGTCCTCGTCAGACGCTCTTCTCACTCATCCTATTTTTGTCAGAACACAAGATGAAAGAAGGGTAAGCCGACCCAGACGCAGACTTTTACCTCGCTCTGCTCCTACTGTCTGTGTTTGGAGGGAACGTGCTGCACTGCAGGGGTCCCCAAACACTTCCTGGGAGGCCCACGTTACTGTTTTCTTCTCTGATGGACTCGGTTTGTAGGCTAACAGAACAGGTGTCTGAAGCCAGACATAGACAATCATTAGTAACCCTTTCTGGGGAAGTCAGAAAAAGAATATTAACTCCTTTTAATGAAAACACACGAGTAGAAGTTTGGAATAAACGTTTGATGCAGGTCTTGATCTCATGGTAAGACTGAGGAAAATTTGGAGTTAAGCTAATGTTTTAGCATTATGCTAGCTGTTTTGTCAAAATTCGTTTTTTAGGGAAATTTAAAGTAAAGCTAATAGTTTAGCATTATGTTAGCCGCTTTTTTCAAATTAGACTTTTTTTTAAGTTCTTTAGGAAAATTACGAATTGAGCTAAATCATTAGCAACATCCTAGATTTTTTTGGTCAAAATTAGACTTTTTTTTTAAAAGGTTTTTTGTGCTAATTTCAAGTTTAGCTAATACTTTAAAAATGTGCTAGCTTTTTTGTCAACATTAGACTTTTTAAGTTCTTTAGGAAAATGTGGAGTTTAGCTAATGTGATAGCATTATGCTATCTGTTTTGTCAAAATTATTTTTTTAAAGTTCTTTAGGCAAATATGGAGTTTAGCTAATATTTTAGTATTATGCTAGCTGTTCTGTCAACATTAGAGCTTAAGTTCTTTAGGGAAATTTGGAGATTAGATAATAGTTTAGCACCACGCTAGCTTTTTTGTCAAAAATTTAAGCAAATTTGGAGGTAAGCTAATTTCTTAGCATTATGCTAGCTGTTTTGTCAAAATTATATATTTTTTTAAAGTTCTTTAGGAAAATTTGGAGTTTAGCTAATATTTTAGCAACATCTTAGCTTTTTTGTCAAAATTAGACTTCTTTTTAAAGTTCTATGTGCTAATTTTAAGTTTAGCTAATACTTTAAAAATGTGCTAGCTGTTTTTTCAAAATTAGTTTTTTAAAGTTCTTTAGGACAATTCGGAGTCCAGCTAATATTTTAGCACTATGCTATTTTTTTTTTTTTGTCAACTTTAGACTTTTTAAAAGTTCTTTAGGAAAATTGGTGTTAACCTAAATCATTAGTAACATCCTATCTTTTTTGTCAACATTAGACTTTAAGCTATTTTGGAAAATTTGGAGATCAGCTAATATTTTAGCAACATGCTAGCTTTTTTTTTTATTAAATTAGACTTTATTTTAAAGTTCTTTAAGCAAATCTGGAGTTTAGATAATATTTTAGCATTATTCTAGCTGTTTTGTCAAATTACTTTTTCTGTTTCTAGAGATTGTTCATCTGTATGTAAAAGTGACTAGAAAAATGACACATTCGGATCAGATTTTAATCTAATTTTTTAATTTTTTTTAATTTGGCTATGCCATTTTTAGTAGTGGTGTGTATGTACAAGAGTCTGGCGATATGATATGTATGTATCTCCCAATACGATGCATATTTTGATATATCAAAAGTTTCTACATGAACAATTTTTCACGTTTCAATACCAGTCTTAAGTAAACACAAAGTAGTAAATGTCTATAACAACAAAACCAACAAGACTTACTGAACTTTTAAGACAAGCTGGTTTTCGCTAAATCATAATTAATTAATTAAATGTCTTTTTTGCATTTTAAATTGACACAAGTATTGCCAAACAAAATATCGCGATATTTTTCCTTACACCCCGAGTTTTTAGTAAACATTAAGCAGAAGGGTGGATTAAATGTTTGATGTGGGTCTCAATCGCATGTCCTGGCTGAGGGAAAAAAATTAATGAAACAATCATGAATCTCTGTTATCGTTCAGAGGGCCGGGCCACATGTGGAGGTGGGCCGGATGCGGCCCGCGGGCCGTACTTTGGGGACCTCTGCTGTACTTCATAAATGCCGACTCTCTTATGAAGAGATAATTAACATCTTCACTGTTTCTGACCTCCAGTGGGGATGCAGGGGAGGACGCCGGTGAGCTGGACTTCAGCGCCCTGCTGAAGAAAAGGTGAGCCCGTCTCCAGAAACACATCCTCCAAATCCGTCCGTCACTGTTTGATTCTGATTTCCCTTCCCAGAAAGGAGAAGAAACCCGAAGGGCCGAAGGAGGAAGTGGATGTGTGGGAGATTCTGAAGGCCGCCAAGCCCTGCGACTACGAGAAGATCGCCTTTCAGTACGGCATCACGGACCTGAGGGGCATGCTGAAGATGCTGAAGAAGATGAAGGGGGAACCCAAGAAGAGCGATGGTGAGCGGCAGAGGAGAGATATTACGAGCAGACTGAGCACGGGGGGGGGACAGCGGGGAGGAAACGAGACCCTTTTAATGCAGGAGGCTGTAAATACTCGCAGCGTTTTAAAGCCTTGAGGGAGAAGTTATGGAGCAGAGGGGGGGCGTTAGCTCGTGATTGCTGGCTCTTACGGGTTATTTTGCTATTGAAGCTGCAGTAGAATTATCCTAACTTGATGGTTTTTTGCCAGTTTTCCTGTCAAAGTTGGATCCGGCCTACTCTGTGGACCACGGAAGGAAGATCCAGCTCACAGTGGAACTGGCTGATCCCAACGCTCCCATCAAGTGGCTGAAAAACGGACAGGAAATCAAACCGTCAGCCAAGTGAGCCACCAGAGTTTGGATGTACAAAAACGATTGACCGAAGAAACAAAAACCACAGAACAAACCCGTTTGTGAGCTTCCTGTTTACCTGAATCAGAAATATTTTTTAGTTGATTTATAAACGGAGTAAGACATTCTCGATGTGCTGCACAAGGAAAGTGAAAATGGATTCATTCTAAAGATTTCAATATTATGTTATAATCAGTTTAGTCCAGATTTGACTGTTTTACAGTTATGACCGTCTTACTTTAAGTGACTTCAAAGGATTATTTGAAGTGAAAATTCGGTACAGAACAAGCAAAAGGCAACAGAAAAGATTAACGAGAAACCTCCAGGAGAACTAAACTACAGGGGGGGGGGTCATCTGTCATTAGTGGGTGTGGTTAAAGAGGGCGGGACGAGACGAACCCAAGCAAATATAAAAACAGTTAAGACAGAATAGTAAATGGTGTATACTTGTATAGCGCTTTACTACTTTCCCTGAACACTGTAATTCGGCACCACTCTACAATGAGAATTCAGGGAAATCTGATCCCGGACAAGCCCCCAATTTAAACACCACCCCTATCTAGGGGCTGGTAAAAGGATGTAACAAAGCGGGCAAAGCAGGAATTGAACCTACAATCTTCTGATCACAGGTGAACCGCTTTACCTTTGCACCACTCCACCTTTTAACAATGAGAGTTCAGGGATGTCGAGTCCCGGACGAGCCCCC
>NC_050519.1:2857516-2872923 GCF_002922805.2 Oryzias melastigma
GAATTTGTTTACATAAAAACTCAAAATACACAAAAAATACAAGGACCAAATACGGGTACATGTGACGCATGGAAAGCGAGAACTGAACCTACAATCTTCTGATCACAGGTGAACCGCTTTACCTTTGCACCACTCCACCTTTTAACAATAAGAGTTCAGGGATGTCGAGTCCCGGACGAGCCCCCAATTTCTACTACACCCCTGTCTAGGGTTTTTTTTTTTAAAGAATGTAACATAAAGGTAGAAAAACAAATTAAACAAACCAATGACTCAAAAATTCTCAAAAGCAAAACCATGTTTAAAAAAAAGCAGGGTATTTTTTTTCATATAAAAACTCAAAACTACACAAAAATGACCAAAATACAAAGACAGAAAACGGGTACATGTGACGCGTGGGCGGGCAAAGCAGGAATTGAACCTGCAATCTTCTGATCACAGGTGAACCGCTTTATCTCTGCACCACTCCACCTTCAACAATGAGAGTTCAGGGATGTCTGATCCCGGACAAGCCCCCAGTTCATATAACACCCTGTCTAGGAGCTTGTAAAAGAATGTAACATTAAGGTAAAAAAAATTACAAAAAAACAAATTAAATAGCTCATCGACTTAAAACCTCTCTCAAAAAGCCCAGCCTGAAAATAAGCAGGAGATTTATTTACAAATAAACTTAAAATACACATAAAACAAAAACAAAATAGAAGGACCAAATATGGCCACATTTGACGCATGGGCTGGTAAAGCAGGAACTGAACCTAGAATTTTCCAATCAGAGGTGAACCGCTTTACCTCTATTCCACTCCGCCTTTCAACAATGAGAGCTCAGGGATGTCCAATCCTGGACGAGCCCCCAATTTATGCTACACCCCTGTCTAGGGGCTTGTAAAAGGATGTAAAAAAAACAAAAACAAATTAAATATCCCAACGACTCAAAAATTCTTACAACAAGCCCAGGTGGAAAATTAGCAGGGGATTTATTAACATATGAACTTAAAATACACAAAAATGACTACAATAGAAGGACCAAAGAACCAAATACGGCTACATGTGACGCATGGGCAGGCAAAGCAGGAATTGAACCTAGAATTTTTCAATCATAGGTGAACCGCTTTACCTCTATTCCATTCCGCCTTCAACAATGAGAGTTCGGGGATGTCCGATCCTGGACAAGCCCCCAATTTATACTAAACCCTTGCCTAAGGGTTTGTAAAAGAATGTAACATAAAGTCAGAAAAAAAAAACAAATTAAATATCCAAACTACTCATTAAACCTGAAAATAAGCATTTTTATCTACAATTCCACAGCAATGGCGATCATGTTATTTTCCGTCCACACGTCACTACAGAGACTCTAATTCTGATTGGTTGAATCAACGTAAACATATTTATTCCATGTATGGTTATGTCTGAATCAGCAGTTTTTTAATGTAAAGCTATCACAAAGACGAAAGTGAGGACGGAAGCACTGACTGTACGAGTGTAAGGCAGACTTTCAGGAACCTAGCAACCAGTAGTGAGAGCTAAATTCTGATTGGTTAGAAACTTTCATGTGAAGCGCAGGGCTGTGAGAACAGGTGGAATAATCTCAAATATACTTTGGACAAATAAACATTTCTGTTATTTAGATACGTCTTTTCAGAGAATTTTAGGCCTTCACTGAAGACTTTGCAAACCCTGACGGAACGCCACGGAGTTTCACCAAACATAATCTAAAATCCAGCTATGAAACCCTTTAATCTTGAGCAGAAAGAATGAATTCTAATAGCAATAGACTCTAAAAAGACTATTAATGCTAAATCCTTCATTCATGATTTAGAACAGCAGCTTGATGATCATGTTAACTTTTCCTCAAAAATCTCCTTCATATAAGTTAAATATTTATAATTGGAGACTTCCTGCGTGGCATTATTTCGGACAGTTATAATGACAAGAAGGTTGTTTCCAGGTTCACCAGAAAGAGCGTTTCCTGTCATAAAGTCTCCTTAAATCCTCGCAGGAACGGCTACTGGAGTTTGGAGCCTCGTCGTTCCCTCTCCTCCTTCAAAGACGGCTTTTGGTGTTTTATTGAAGAGGCTACAGCTGTTGCAAATGGTCTTTTTTCCCCCAACAGCTCTATCATCCGCTATTTTAAGAACCTTCATGCTGTTTGTAGAAAGTGAGGCGGCCGACTTTCTGTTATCATTAGGAGTGTTAGCATTGGAGAGGAACGGCGCCTCCCGGAGCTCCTGCCAAGCTGAGCGCTTTGACCACGTAACTGTAACCCCATGAAAGTCAGTGAAGGGAACAGGTTGTATACTGGCAATTAGACAACAACGAGCAGTTATTAAAAAGGGTTAAAAGCGGCATCATTTTCTACCTTTTAAGCTAAAAGTCTGATTATTGTTGCAGGCTTTTAACTTGAACTTTCCAAAATAAAAGTTTCTTCATCGGTGTGCCCACACTTAAATGACTGTTGATGCAAATGCTGCAGTTTGTAACCAAGGTAACTTTTTTCCCATCAGTCTTTCTTTTCTGTTTTTACGTGCTTGACTCAGTTCTGGAGGTTTGTGTGTAAATCAGTGACGTTTATGATGATGTTCATTGTCGCGTTCAGCCCTCTGTGTGAATCTCCACCTTGTGTGTGCAGGTATGTGTTTGAGAACGTGGGCAACAAGCGGACGCTCACTATCAACAAGTGCAACCTGTCGGATGACGCGGCTTACGAGTGCGTGGTTGGGGAGGAGAAGAGCTCCACCGAGGTTTTTGTCAAAGGTATATGAGTCACTGTGTTCGGAGAAATCCGTCTTCCAGGAGGAGGAGTTTTTCTTCATCTGAGGATTCGTCAGTTCTGCTCCTTTTATGTGTTTCTGTTGTTGTCTGCTCTTTGTTAAGTGCTTTTATGCTGTTTACTGCACACTGATTCTGAATGCATGCTGGGAATCTCTGAGTTTGCCATGACCTACACCCCAGACAGCAACGTGGCCCATTGGGTTTAGAAGTGGGCAGAGAATGAGGTCCTGGTTGGTTTGTCCTCAGTTTCTGTGGTGGTCCCACCTGTGTTCGCCCACATTGGCTAAAGTGGTGACTCAGTGGGTTGGCTCGCTACGCTAGCTAGCTGCCCGATGGACAGCATTGTGTTCTAGCACGATCCGCTGTATTGAGCTAGTGAGCTCCGTTTTAGCAAGCTAGCAAGCTATCGAGCTCCTCTGTAGCGAGCTAGCGAACCTCGCTTTAGTGAGCTAGC
The DNA here is from genome assembly GCF_002922805.2 of Oryzias melastigma. Taxonomy (NCBI): domain Eukaryota; kingdom Metazoa; phylum Chordata; class Actinopteri; order Beloniformes; family Adrianichthyidae; genus Oryzias; species Oryzias melastigma. The sequence goes on from NC_050519.1 coordinate 2,860,737, forward strand.
GAGCTCCGTTTTAGAGATCTAGCTAGCTCCTTAGTAGCAAGCTAGTGAGCTCCTCTTTAGCAAGCTAGAGAGCTCCGCCTCAGAGAGCTAGCGAGCTCCTCTGTAGTGAGCTAGCAAGCTCCTCTTTAGCAGGTTAGTGAGCTCCTCTGTAGCGAGCTCTGTTGTATCGAGCCAGCGAGCTCCATGTTGCATGCTAGCCAGCCTTGTTGTGTTGAGCTAGCGGGTTCTGCTGTATGAAGCTAGGGAGCTCCTCTGTAGCGAGTTAGTATTCTCCTCTTTAGTGAGCTAGAGAGCTCCGCCTCAGAGAGCTAGCGAGCTCCTCTTTAGCAAGCTAGCGGGCTCCTCTTTTGAGAGCTAGCGAGCTCTTCTATAGTGAGTTAGCAAGCTCCGCTTTAGAGATCTAGCTAGCGCCTTAGTAGCAAGCTAGTGAGCTCCTCTTTAGCAAGCTAGAGAGCTCCGCCTCAGAGAGCTAGCGAGCTCTTCTATAGTGAGCTAGCAAACTCCACTTTAGAGAGCTAGCGAGCTCTGTTGTAGTGAGCTAACCCACTGAGTTCCCATTTAAGTCAATGTACCTACAATTATGTTTTCACATGTATAAAAATAAAAAAAATATACAAAATAATTGTACAAACGCACAATTTAAAATTACAGCAGCTAAAAACTATACACACACATACATTTAAAAAAGTACGCACCAATCACCTGATACACAAAACTGCATTTCTCGTCTTCAAGTTTCCTTTGTAAATGATACGTTTAAATGCTGTTGGAGTGCTGGGTCATCACAGTTTTCTTATCTTTGAATTTAGATTGTGAAGAATATCTGGTGAAACTTGACATTTTCCAACTTTCTTAAACAGATATGCCCCAATAGTTAATATATACAAGTATAAAAATGTGTTTTTTTTTAACTCAACACTAAAGTTTCTTTAATCTCAACGCTCCCTCGCACTTCAGCGCCTTCGCCATGGAGCTCTTCCACGTGAGGTCCTCCTCGACATCCAGGGAGTGGAGTGGGTCGATCAGGCCTACGTCTCGCTCCGGCCAATGGGTGTGGAGACGTGGACACGGACCCGGCGCTGTCTGCTTGCCCCAGAGCCGGGCGTAGGGCTGATCGACTCTTCCCGCTTTCTGGGTGTCGAGGAGGACCTCACGCCGCCTTCTCCCGGAGGAGCTCTGAGGCGAAGGTCCTGCAAAGATTTACAGTTCAAGACTTCTGCACACAAAAATCAGAAGAGTCGATTTTCTCTTCACATTTGCTGGTTTTTGTCTGTTAAATTCAGTTTTCTTTTATTTCGAAGTCGAAGGCTCTTTTTCTGTTTCTTTCCAAATACGTTTGTTTTTTGTTAACTTTGCCAGCTTAGGGGTTTCAATTTAACGGTCGGTGCCGCTGAAAGAGAGTAGCAGATGCATTTTTGGGGAGAAACCAGTAGTTTTCCAAAATAAAACTTCTTTTAGGATCAGATTTTAAATAAAAAGGACAAATGAAGGTCTTGTTTTTTCTCTGTGGCCTGAAACCACGGACCGACACCGGTCCACGACCCACCGCTCTACCCTATTAACATCGCACCAAGAGGCGATGGCAAAGGAGGGGGAATCTCCAAACTACTCTGTCTCCGGGCTTCAAAACAAAATCATAAATTCTATAAACCACTCACATATTTCATGTCAGAGGGATGCAGTTTTGCATATGTCCAGAAAAGATGGACCAAAGGGATCTGCATTCATCACACAAGGGGGGTGGATTTGATCTAATTGAACTTTGGAGTAATGTAGTCTGATTTATAATCAAATTAACTGGTGTTTAGCATTAATCGAGCACCAGTGAATTCGGCTGAGGCTTTCTCCCCAAACAATCTGCAACTGAACTCTTTTTGTCCGGCGGATATCGAATATGGGAACTAAAATCTACATGTTGTCACAATAATTCTTTGAATGTGGGGGATTCCGGTAAAGGTAAGAACGCTCTGTTTTTCAGAGATTTTCAGACTCAAAGGAACATTGGTGACAAATTCCTGGTTTTTAAAGTTGTAGGAAGAGAAAACTTTACAAAAGACATTCTTAATAGATCTTTCAAACCTCTTAATCTCAAACTGTCTAATGGGGCTGCCACGTAATCGACGACTAATCGACTATTAAAGTAGTCGACGACTAATTTAATAGTCATTATTTCATATTATATGGAGTCAGAGTGTAGTAAAGTTGAAAGTTATAATGATATTCTGCTAGATTTATGAACTATTTTGGCATTTATTAGGGTTTTTTGGCTAATGTGGAGTTCAGCTAATATTTTAGCAACATGCTAGCTGTTTTGTACGGAGCCCCTAAAGGGACATCTGTAAAAAAAATTCAAGTGTAAAAAAAAAAATAATAATAATAATTACTAACTGGTGGGAACCACTTACGTGCCCACCAGTTAGTAATTGGTGCCCACCAGTTAGTAATTGGTGCCCACCAGATAGTAATTGGTTTTTTTTTTTAGTTAAATTTTTTTTTTTTCCGATGTCCCTTTAGGGGCTCCGTAGTTTTGGCTAATTTAGTCTTTTTAATAGTTTTTTAGGCTATTTTTGAATTTAGCTGATATTTTAGCAGCATGCTAGCTGTTTTGGCTAATTTAAGCTTTTTTCAGTTTTTTAGGCTAATTTCCGATTTAACTAATATTTTAGCTGGCTATCAGCTTCAGTATTTTCAGTTATCAACTTCAGCATCTTCATCAGCCAAATTAACTTACAGCATTCACACTAGCATTATCTCAGGTACTGTTATGCATTTTTTTTGTTATTTTATAGCTAACTATCGTTAAGATGTGTGCTTTACATCTACTTTACACATGACCCGATTGGTCATGCTAGAATAAAGAGTCATTACTTACATTTAAACATAATCTTCTGTGCTTCAGAGCGAAGTCACGTGAATAAAAGTTCTTCTCAGCACGATGTGGTTCGGCCTCGCGATGGAGGACTTTGTATCTCTCCGCTGGAGGGTCGGATTTAAAAAAAAAAAAAAAAAATATTCCGGACACGACTTGCACTGAAATTCCCTCTTCAAATGGAGGGGAAGGGAAGAATTGGGATTGGATCTACAGGATATGGAGATAAAATAGGCTCACTCCGATCTGTGGGCGCATAATTCTTGAAAAGCTCGGAAGCGCTCTTTTCTGGAAAATATATTTATTTTTAAAGTGATATTTTAAAAAACGTTTCTTTAGACTTTTTTATATTAATTATCAGGCAAATCTGTTTAAGAAAGTGGGAAAATGTCAGCAGTTTCACCAGTTATTAGCCACAATCTGAGTTCCAAACGGCTGATAAGAAAACTCTGATGACCCAGCATTCTAGAAGTACCTGAACGCATCACTCATGGACGAATCTCTGAGACGTGAAGAGTCTCACCATAGATCCGTGTGTAACTTGTGCGTAAGAAGTGATTCGTGGGTCATTTTTAAAGATTTGTTTGTGTTATTAGTTTCAAGCTGTTGTCATTTGTGCATGTGTAAACTGTATTTTTTTATTTTATTATTTTTTTACTGATGCACAAAATGTATTATATGAGCTACAAATCAAAAATATAAATTGGAGTGAGTCTATTTTCTCTCCATAGAACGTTTAGCACGTTTGGCCACTCCTACTAGTCCGTAAATGTTTTTAGTACTCTTTCAGATCTCGTTTTTCTCAGTTTAAAATTCAGGCGCCTCCAGGTCAATCACATGTTTGTCTTCTTTAATCAATATTTTATTCTTTGTGCCAAAAGTATTCAATCTCTTTTGGTGCTTTGATCAAAGCTGATCATTATTCTCAGGTAAAAGCTTTTCAATAAAGCCGTCACATCACATTACGAGACATATTGTATAATCTTCCTGTCAAATCAAATCAGCAGGGCCTATGTAATCAGACTAATTGCCTTAAATTTGTCATATCTTTTCTGCGTCTCTCTTAATAAATGTAAAAGTGTCTTCTATATTAATTCAGCTCCGTCCTGCTTTTACATAATCACATTCATATGGGAAGATGCATTATGTGGACATACCAGCCAAACTCTTTTAGCTCCAGGAAAGAAAAAAAACTGCAAATATGAAAGTTTGCAAACACCTACGAAGTGTTGTTGGTTTATCTAAACTTCAGAGGACTCAGAGTAGAACTCAGTAAAACCATAAAAAAATAGTTTTCTTTGCTAAAACATCAAATTAATCTTTTTATGCCCTTTGCACAAACCCATGTAAAAACATGTTTGTTCAGCTTAAACCAGGTAATTCTTCATTTTTAAGACTAAATACTTCAGTGAATCTGCAGTTAAACATGTACTTATCTTTTTTAAAAGTAGTGATAACGTTTTAATGTAAAATAGCATTCCCAGCATTTCAGAGAAATCTTCACCTAAAAATATTCACCGTTTCTTGAGTCTAATCTGCAGAGAAACCCGTATTTTACTGTTATACTGTTACAAAAACAACAACAGGAACTACAGCGTATGTCATGGATATGTACCGAACAATGACATCTACAGAAAAAAACAACATGGGTGCTAAAAGTCTTAATGTCTAATTTGCTGATGATTTGTTCACTAATCCTTTAAATACCACCAGGTTTTCTATGAATCTTGGCGGCTCTTCTGCTGCCTAAGGATGCATTTAAAACAGGCAGAGAGTTTCTTTTCTTGATATATTATAGTATTTTATATATACAAAATCTGATGTTTGACCTTTTAAAGAAGAAAAAATACATGCCTGTTCGGTTGCAAATTTTGGTGAGATTAACTCATTCTGTGATCCTTCTGTAGATCAGGGATGTCAAACTCAATCGCACAAGGAGCCAAAATCCACAACACACCTGAGGTCGCGGGCCGAACAACATAGTCCATAGTCGAAAACTGAATTTTTGAAAGATTGAAAACTAGACATTGTAACTGACAAATAATTGAAAATTTGAAAGAAAAAAAAGGGAAAATTTGAAGAAAAAAATTATTATTTTTTTTTTTATTTTCGGGTCGCCAATGAGCTCAAAGCCCCGCCCCCATGTAAAATTAGGATCAGCTCAGCAGTGAAAACTCAAAAATCAGAATTGAAACTGTAAAACTGAGGACTGGAAGTGAAGATTTAGAAAAAAATGTAAATTCAAAATAGCAGCTGTTACTAATGGATAATTATTTTTTTCAATCAGTAATTTTTACATTTATAGTTTTTTTTATTTATTTCAAGTTTTCACTATTTTTTTCAAATTTTAAAGATTTATTTCAAGTTTTCATTTTTATTTGTTTTTTTTTCAAAATCTTCGGTGGTTTTTACATTTTCAAAAAGTTTTTTTCCTTCAAATTTTCATTTTTTTCCCTCCAAAATTTCAGGTTTTTTTTCAAACTTTCAAAACATTTTTTTTCAAATTTTAAAGATTTTTTTTCAAGTTTTCATTTTTAGTCTCCAATTTAGTTTTTCTCCAAAATCTCAAAATTTCAAAAAAGAAATTTAAAGTTTTCGGTGGTTTTTACATTTTAAAAAAGTTTTTTTTTTTCAAATTTTCGGGGGTTTTTTTCCTTCAAATTTTCAGGTTTTTTTTTCAAACTTTCAAAACGTTGTTTTTATTTTAAAGATTTTTTTCAAGTTTTCATTTTTAGTTTGTAAATTTTTTTTTTCAAAATCTCAAAATTAAAAAAAAAAAAAATTCAAAATTTTCGGTGGTTTTCACATTTTCTAAAAGTTTTTTTCCCCAAATTTTCAGGGTTTTGTTTTCTTCAAATTTTCAGGGTTTTGTTTTCTTCAAATCTTCAGGTTTTTTTTCAAACTTTCAAAGCATTTTTTTTTTTCTTCAAATTTTCAGGTTTTATTTTTCAAATTTACAATGTCTTGTTTTCAAATTTTCAATTTTGTTTTCAGTTACAGTGTTTCAAGTTTTCAATCTGTTTTTTCGTTCACCTTAAGCTGATCCTGATTCGACTCCATAGACACGGCCTTAAAGAATCAGCTGTTGTAACTTGATGGCATTTTCCAGGAGGTCCAGTCTCAAAAGTGTAATGTGAAAGCAAAGAAGCAAATACAAATGTCAAGCTCTTTAGTGTTTTTCCACCCAACTGAGTCCATTCTTCTGGATCCTGAATGCACCCTGAGGGCATTGACAATAATATTAAAAATAAAAGGACAAGGAGAAAACTTCTCAAGCTGAACCCTCCCCTCAAAGCGCCGCGTTCTGACCCATTACACTCATGTAATGTCCTCCCCAGCAACGCTCTGCATACGCCAAAATAAAAGCACAACCCCTCTTCCAAGCAGCCCACAGCTATTTCACTTTTCTCACTTATTCTGTGTGTGTTTCTGACAGAAACAGATTCCTCTGTTTTTGTTTAAAAAAAAAAGCATGTTTTGCGCTGAACTCATTTTGTGAGGCCTGCAGTCAAATTGCTCATGTTTTCGTGGCGCTGTGACTGTAGCTCAGAGTGTGTGAGAGTATTAAAATGTCTGGAGGGGGACTGGATGCTGACGATGACAAACTGCTGTGGCTAGCGGAGCATCAAGCTCCACACCATGTGGTTACACAATGTGAGCCGCACTCCCTCAGGAGACGCCGCGCCCTCCACCGTCCACCTTCCACCTCCACGTCAGTTCAGGGTTTAGAGGTGTGATCAAGAAAACTGTCTCTTTTTCAAATGAGATAAAACAAACTAGCTGTTTTGGACTTAGTTAACATATTTACGTCAATACGACACATTTTTGCCTTTTTTTCCCTTCAGAGCCTCCGGTCACCATCACCAAGCTGCTGGACGACGTTCATACCGTGGAGGGCGAGAAGGTGGTGTTTGAGGTGGAGGTCTCAGAGGAAGGAGCCAGCGTCAAATGGTGAACTTCGACTTTACCAACATTCAAACACACTCGCTTTTGTTTTCTGCAGCTTCTCTGTAAGAAGACGAGGTTCAGAGGAGGTTTATGGAAGATTTGTGAGGAAAAAGAAAGAGTTATTACGGCACAAAGCAACACTTTTGATGTGAATATGAGAGGAGACAAATGCTGGCTGTAAATTTATAACGTGTGCAAATAAGTCAGCAACTCACTGCATCTATTTACAGTGAAGCAGCGGTACGACAGCTCCAGTATAAGAAAGGAAGTCCAATGGGGCGGCCACGATTAGTCTACTAATCAACGATTAAAATAGTCAATGACGAATTTAATATTTGATTAGTCGTTTCTTTATAATATATGGAGTTAGACTGTAGTAAAGTGGAAAGTTATACTAGCATTCTGTTAGCTTTTGTACTACTTTGGCATTTATTAAAGTTTTTTAGGCTATTTAAGAGTTTAGCTAATATTTCAGTTACATGCTAGCTTTTTTTGTCTGTTTTTTAGGCTAATTTGGAGTTTAGCTAATATTTCAGCTAGCTGTTTTGGCAAATTTAGCATTTTTTCTGTTTTTTAACTTAAAAAATTGCTAATATTTCAGCTTCATGCTAGCTGTTTTGGCTAATTTAGGATTTTTTTTGTTCTTTAGGCTACTATGGAGTTTAGCTAATATTTCAGCACATGCTAGTTATCTAGGCTAATTTAGCATTTGTTTCAGTTTTTTTCGGCTATTTTGGAGTAAAGCTAATATTTCAGCTAGCTGTTTTAGCAAATTTAGCATTTTTCAGTTTTTAACTTAAAAAAATGCTAACATTTCAGCTTCATTCTAGCTGTTTTGGCTAATTTAGCTTTTTTTGTTGTTTAGGCTACAATGGAGTTTAGCTAATATTTCAGTTACATGCTAGCTGGTTTGGCTAATTTAGGATTTTTTCTTTTTTTAGGCTATTTTGGAGTCTAGCTAATATTTCTGCTGCATGTTAGTTATTTAGGCTAATTTAGGATTTGTTTTAGTTTTTTCTGCTATTTTGGAGTTTAGCTAAAAATTCAGATACATACAAGATGTTTTAGCTAATTTAGGATTTTTTTCAGTTTTTTTACTTAAAAAAAATGCTAACATTTCAGCTTTATGCCAGCTGCTTTGGCTAATTTTTTTTTTTTTTTAGGCTAATAGGGAGTTTAGCTAATATTTCAGCTACATGCCAATTGTTTTGGCTAAGTTTTCCTATTCCTTTTCTAAGGGCATATTTTGCTCAATATTTCAAAACTATAAAGTTTATAAATACCAAAAAATACAAGCAGTAATGTTCAGAAAGAGCTGAATATTTTGATACCAAGATTGCTAAAATGGCTGAAAGTGTGATTGAGTTTTGCCAAAAAACGTAGAGAAAGAAGCAGGAGAATCAATTAGTCAGAGAACACGTTACGTTCATGTTACTGACCCAGAGCAGTCCTCCTGCCTCTGTAGGATCCATCATCTGGACCTTCAACTGTGGCGTCACCGCTCATAGAACTCCAGTACCCAGAAGTGTGCACGCTCACATCAACATTATTATTATGCTTATCGCTGCAAGTGTGGAAGGTCCTTTTATCCCAAGCTGAACCTCCTCTGGTGATGGTTATGTATTCAGCAAGAGCAACCATGTTGATCTTACCAGGTTTAAAAGAGGCAGCCTTTGGCATATAAAACCCTGGCTTTGGGTTCAAGCCAACCTGCCAGCCTATTAGTCTCCTCTCATCTCCGCTGCACACCTCTCTGAAGCCGAACCATGTAGAACGTTGCTGAAATGTCAATCAGAAGCTCTTCCTCTCTTCTCTGAAGTGTCAAAAATCCTTTTTTTTCTCCTCCTCCTCCACAGGATGAAAGATGGAGATGAGCTGAACAGAGACACGGCGGGTTCAAAGTATCGCTTCAAAAAAGATGGGAAAAAGCACATTTTGATCATAAATGAGGCAACTAGAGAGGATATTGGAACGTATTACGCCTTTACCAGCGGCGGAGAGTCAAAGGCAGAGCTGGAAGTTGAAGGTACTCCAGTCCAATACGAATACGAGGACGGGAAAACAAAAATACGGACAAAACCAGTAATAGTTGAACACAAAATGGAGATTTTCATCTGACGCCTTCCCCTCTGACAAGCATGAAAGGCAATAAATTAGTCATTACCGATGTCACAATTAATATTCCTTCATTAATCCCCTGTATCGCTAGTTTATCACTCTGCTCGTCATACTCATTTTCTTCTACACCTCCAACTCTGGTATCTGGCTTCAACCATCAAGACGTGTCAGTCACTGCAGACTTGGAACCCAGATGAGCCTCTTAATTGATTACAGTGTGAGAGGATGAAGCCACGCTCGCCTCCAAACCGGCACACCACGCCGGAAGATTTTAATCATTTACATTTTAATGTCGGGAGTTTCTAAGAAAAGTGCATAGTGCATAAATTAAGATGCATGTGAAAGCAGCAAAGATAAGAAGCTTTATTTTAAAAATTCCTTACAGTTTTGCACAAAAACCTCTTTAAACTGAGTTTTGTGCTATTTCTGAAGTCGACGCTACACCGAAGTAGTGCTACTTAAAAGTGAAGACCCTTCAGAATAAAAGGCCCGCTTTGTACTGATCAGTACTTACTAGGAGCCACAACTATGGGGTCAATTAAAGTGAACAAAAAACAGATTGATAACTTGAAAAATAGACATTGTAACCTGAAAAAAAAATATTTGAAAGAAAAAATGTGGTGAAAATCAGAAAAAAATGTTTTGAAAATTTGAAAAAAACAACTGGAAATTTGATTTTTTTATTTATTTTTTTATTTTCAGGTAGCCAATGAGCTCATAGCCCCGCCCCCATGTAAAATTAGGCTCAGCTCAGGAGTAAAACTTGAAAATCAGAGTTGAAACTGTAAAACTGAGGACTTAAAGTGAAGATTCAGAAAAAAAAGAAAATTCAAAACAGCAGCTGTTACTAATGGATTTTTTTTATCAGTAATTTTGACATTTATAGTTTTTTTATTTAAAGTTTTCACTGTTTTATCAAATTTTCAAGATTTTTTTTTAAGTTTTCAGTTTTTTCTTTAATTTAATTTTTTTTCAAATTTTCAAAACATTAAACAAATAAAATTCAAATCAGTAGCTGTTACTTAAGAATATTCTTTTCAATCAGTTATTTTTACATTTATAGTTTTTTTTATTTTCAAAATTTCAAGATTTATTTCAAGTTTTCAGGGGTTTTTTATCTAAAAAAAACTCGAATTTTTTTTTCAAATTTTCAAAACTTTTTTTTTTCAAATTTTAATATTTTTTTTCAGCTACAATGTCTATTTTTCAAGTTTTCAAACCGTTTTTTCCGTCACTTTAATGATTTGACTCCATGCACAACTTCTTATTTTACTCGTCATGATATTGTTAATTTGATCATAAATATGATTTTTTTTAATCAATAGAAACAGGAGTATAAAGGGAAACTTCTATTTTTTTCAAAATGCGAAATTGTTTTTTACTTCTTACAGAAGCTCATATGACTTCCTTTCAGAATAAAAGGCTTAAAATAATAAAAGAACATAAACAGGAATTTTCTGGTTTATGATCCAGAGAGAAAGCATATAAAGAAAATACTGAGACATATATTTTAGCAACTCCCTTCTTGTTGTGCAGCATGGAGAAAATAAGTGCTTTAAACTCATAAAATAAATGGAGGAATCAGAAAAAGTTTAGCTTTGTAAATAAAATCTGTGCATTCTTCTTGTATACTTCACAGCTGTGATTACAGGGCATGCAAATGGAACACATTGATGCTCAATGGATTTTATATTTAAAAAACATAATAATACGACATTGGCACAGCATGAGTGGAATTAATGCTCTTCAACTCTTTTAAAAAATCGTATTTATGGTAAATCTTAATCTTTCTAACCTCAAGTTTATAATTCTATTGTATTTGTTTGGTTGTATTTTTAATACGTCCCTCAAAAAAATCACCAAACTGACCAAACGATGACCCACCGGTGAGTATCTGTACATTAATAACTAGTTCTTTAAGTTATAGGAGGTCCATGTGAATCCTACTAAAGCTAAACTGTTTAAAAATCCAAAACTGTCACAGAAAAACAACACGGCCGACATGCTGAGGTGCCTTCAGATTAATCAAAACCATGAAAGGAGCAATTAAACACGTGGAGGAAGCGTTCCTCTCCCTGTTCAGTGGACTTGAAACGCCGTCACGGATCTAACAACCGATAAAAATAACTTCTAAAAAAGGGGACAGTTTTTTGGGTTTATTGTGCAGCTAAAACGGATCTGCAGATGATAAATGTTCAAATGTGGGATGGAGCTCAGGTAAAGAATGTGGAGGTGTGGCTCCATGTGGGTCAGGTCAGCTGTTTACATGATGACGCAGCAAATCAGGATTAAAAGTGAAGCAGGACAACTTATAAACAGGATAAACTGATGAATAATTAGTGGAAAGCATGTGCAACACCTGGAGGGAAAGTTTGCTTGTAGAAGGGCCAAAATCCAAAACACACTTTGGGTCATGAGTCGAACAGGATAAACATTTATTGAACACTCTAAAACTACATTTATAAAACTTTAAAACTGTAACATAATCATGAACTAGATATATAACATTACCTGTGATAATGCTAGTATGAATGCTGTAAGCTGAATTTGGCAACTGAAGATGCTAGTGCTCATAGCTGAAATCACTGAAGCTGATAGCTGAATATGCTAAAGCTGATAGCTGAATACGCTAAAGCTGATAGCCCGCTAAATGGCAAATTAGGCTAAAAAAGCTAAAATAAAAAAAAAAATTATGTGAAGTGCTGAAAAATAGCTAAACTTCAAGATAGCCTAAAAAACTGGAAAAATCTTAAATTAGCCAAAACAACTAGCATGTAAATATTAGCCTAGCTCCAAAACAGCCTAAATAAATAATAAATTAGCCAAAACAGCTAGCATGAAGCTGAAATATAAGCTAAACGTCAGATTAGCCTAAAAAAGCAAAAAAGCCAAAATTATTAGATAAAATTAGATAAATTAGATAAAACAGCTAGCATGCAGCTGAAAAAAATTGCTAAACTTCAGATAGCCTGAAAAACTGAAAAAAGCCTAAATTAGCCAAAACAGCTAGCATGTAAATATTAGCCTAGCTACAAAACAACCTAAAAAAAATAAAAAAACTAAATCAACCAAAACAGCTAGCATGTAGCTGAAAAAATTGCTAAACTTCAAGTAGCCTGAAAAACTGAAAAAAACCTAAATTAGCCAAAACAACTAGCATGAAGCTGAAATATAAGCTAAACGTCAGATTAGCCTAAAAAAGCGAAAAAGTGTAAATTAGCTAAAACAGCTAGCATGTAGCTGAAAAAATGC
>NC_050519.1:2873081-2889856 GCF_002922805.2 Oryzias melastigma
CAAAACAGCCTAAAAAAATAAATAAACAAGCCAAAACAGCTAGCATGAAGCTGAAATATAAGCTAAACGTCAGATTAGCCTAAAAAAGCGAAAAAGCCAAAATTAGCTAAAACAGCTAGCATGTAGCTGAAAATTTTGCTACACTTCAAGATAGCCTGAAAAACTGAAAAAAGCCTAAAGTAGCCAAAACAGCTAGCATGTAAATATTAGCCTAGCTCCAAAACAGCCTAAATAAATAAGCCAAAACAGCTAGCATGAAGCTGACATAAAAGCTAAACATCAGATTAGCCTAAAAAAGCGAAAAAGTGTAAATTAGCTAAAACAGCTAGCATGTAGCTGAAAAAAATGCTAAACTTCAGATAGCCTGAAAAACTGAAAAAGCCTAAAGTAGCCAAAACAGCTAGCATGTAGCTAAAATATTATCTTAACTCCAAACAGCCTAAAAAATCTTTATAGATGCCAAAATAGTCCAAAAAGATAGCATAATGACAATTTTTAAAATTGTAACTTTTTAGCATATTTATTACAATAAAGTCAGGAATATTATTTTAGAATAAATCAATTTAAACCTTAAATAACTTTCAATATTTTACTCTCCATAAAAATATATTTTGTCAAAATTATCCAGTTAGAAATAAGTGCAAGGTAACATCAGGCCATTAATGAGAATAAAACAAAATGATCTGGAGGGCCGGATTCGGCCCCCGGGCCTCGACTTTGACACGTGTTGTAGATCACTTAACAATATTTGAATGTAGCAATACTTGGATCTTTTCATGAGGCCGGTGTTTCTTTTGCTTTCCTGCTGCAGAAAAAGAGCTGGAGGTTCTTCAGAGCATCGCTGACCTGACACTGAAGGCAGCAGAGCAGGCCGTGTTCAAGTGTGAGGTCTCTGATGAAAAGGTGACGGGGAAATGGTTCAAGGACGGCGTGGAAGTCGAAGCCAGTGATCGCATCAAAATATCCCACATTGGAAGGTATTTTTGTTCACCAGGCTGCTTTAATTTAAAAGTTACTCTGCAATGTGAACTCCAAGACTCCACATAAGATTAATTCATGTACTTTTTTGTTATTAGATTACAGAATAATTCTTCTGTAGTGTTATAAGTTTTCAGTCTGAATACACCATAGCAGACCAGGAACTGCTCTCTGACCCATATTTGAAGGTGGTTTTGATTTGATTTAAATCAGACTGAGATCTGGTTTGATCTGAGGGTGTTTTCAGACTGGAAAAACCATTTGGTCCGGACAAAGTCCTCCTATTTTGATCTAATCAAGTCCTGAATCTTGCATTTGGTCTGTATGCAGCCTGACGTCAAGCAGCTTTTCCTGTTTCGAACCAAAGCTTGTAAACAAAACCATGTGACTAAAGACCCTTCTTTCCAGGTGGTCTCAGCTTTACTTCACTCTGAGATTCCTCAGACTTGGATACTGATAGATGAAAACGCTGAAGTCCATAGCTAACTAAAATATTAGCTAAATGCCAAATTAGCCTAAAAAAAGAAAAAAAAACTTAGGTTACCCAAAACAGCTAGCATGTAGCTGAAAAACTAGCTGAACTTCAAAACAGCCTAAAAAAAAGAAAAAAAAAAAAAAAAAAACTTAAGTTGGCCAACATCGCTAGCATGTAACTGAAATATTAGCTAAACTCCAGAATAGCCTAAAAAAACTGAAAAAAAGCCTAAATTAGCCAAAACAGCTAGCATTTGGCTGGAATATTAGCTAAACTTCAATATAGTCTGAAAAACTGAAAAAAAGCCAAAACCGCTGGCATGCAGCTGAAACATTAGCTAGACTTTAAAATAGCCGAAAACACTAAAATAAAGACATAGGTTATCCAAAACCACGAGCATGTAGCTGAAATATTAGCTAACATCCAAAATATTCTAAAAAAACCCTGAAAAATCCTAAATTAGCAAAAATAGCAAACATGTAGTTAAAAATATTAGCTAAATGCTAAATTAACCTAAAAATCTTAAATAAAAAAAGAAATAGGTCAACCAAAACCAAGAGGAAGTAGCTGAAATGTTAGCTAAAGTCCAAAATAGCCCAAAAAAACGGAAAAAGCCTAAATTAGCCAAAACAGCTAGCATGTAGCTTAAATTTTAGCTAAACTTCAAAATAGTCTGAAAAACTGAAAAAAAGCCTAAATTAGCCAAAACCGCTGGCATGCAGCTGAAATATTAGCTAGACTTTAAAATAGCCTAAAACACTAAAATAAAGACAGGTTAGCCAAAACCACGAGAATGTAGCTGAAATAGTAGCTAACATCCAAAATATTCTAAAAAAAAAAACTGAAAAAATCCTAAATTAGCAAAAAATAGCAAGCATGTAGTTAAAATATTAGCTAAATGCTAAATTAACCTAAAAATCTTAAATAAAAAAAGAAATAGGTCAACCAAAACCAAGAGGATGTAGCTGAAATGTTAGCTAAAGTCCAAAATAGCCCAAAAAACGGAAAAAGCCTAAATTAGCCAAAACAGCTAGCAAGTAGCTGAAATATTAGCTGAACTTCAAAATAGCCTAAAAAATCTTAGTAAATGCCAAAGTAGTCCAAAAAGTTAGCAGGATTCCAGTATTTAACACTGTAACTTTTTAACATAATTATGAATAATAAAAAGACAAGAATATTGTTCCACAATAAATCTTAAACTTTCAATATTTTACTCTTCATAAAGATATATTTTGTCAAAATTATACAAGTTAGAAACAAGCACAAGACAACATCGGGCCATTAATAACAATAAAATAAAATGGTGCGGAGGGCCGGATGTGGCCCCCGGGCCTTGACTTTGACACGTGTGCTCTAAAATAAATAAAACTGATTGTGTTCTCCAAGAAAATTAGGTTTTTATTTGTCGAGACATCATTTTCTATTATATCAAAAATGCTCCTCAAAGGTTTTTGTCATAGCAGGTGAGGGAAAATTGGGCGGAGTCTGAGTACGTTGGAAAGAAGTGACATACAGCAAGAAGGAGTTTTATAAAAAAAAGTGACAGAATTTTAATGAAATGTCTATAAGGCTAAAAATAAATTGGCAACATATTTGGTGACGTAAAGATAAACGGTGGTGACAGCACAGGTTAGGGTCTGCCCCGCATGATGAGAAAGCTGGTTGCACATTGAATTATGCCCATCTTAATTATGTCCCAACACACTGGAAATAGACAGTGTCATTTCTCCTTCTTTTAGTCTTTTTCCTTCACGCGCAGTTTCACACATTCAAACGCAGGGGCTCACAACCATAAGCAATATCTTCCACATGGCTGGGCAAGCCATCACCTGGGGGGTTTCTTAGTGTTTGACCCATTTTTTTGGGATACACTGCAATCAGCAAGGCTCCAATCTCACACACTTTTCAGACACCAAGTTAGAGGTTTCTCTCCGTAATCCCTCCATCACTGCAGCCTCTGGCGGCAGATATGCCGAGGCGACCACGGTCACACAAGGTGAAAGCCATTTAGTTTGTTTCTCCTTTCTGAGGTATTGCCTCATTGAGTACGTCGCCAAGACAACTGTCCTTCTGCATAAACGCATGTCATAACGAGCGTCGTCTCCTTGGTTACCACTGGTAATGTCTTCAGGACCCACAAGCTGACGATTGATGAAGTGAAGCCCTCAGATGCTGGAGATTATACCTTTGTCCCAGATGGCTATGCACTCTCCCTGTCGGCAAAACTCAATTTCTTGGGTGAGAGAGATGCATGAAACATTAATGCTGTTTCGGTGGTAAACCCAGCATTTTTAAAAGCTCTAATTGTATACTTTTCTCCACAGAGATCAAGATTGATTATGTTCCCAGACAAGGTAATTTTTTTTCTTATTTGACTTATCATTCATGTCACGCAGATTATGTTTGGGCTGAAACTCTTCTATACTTGTTCAGACGTCAGTCAGTTTTTATTTCACTAAAACTACAAACTCAGTTATTGAAAAGCTCTTTTGATGAAGCAATAACGAGCAGCGACTAAAGCTGGTAACGCTGCCGTCCCAAGGCCTCGGCATCATACATTCACCGCAGATGGGTTTATAAATCGCAGATATCAGAGGGAAAAACTGGATTACAACAATTTATGACATTTTAAACATCTCTTTAGATTAAATAAATGAAACAAAATTTTATCCAGCAATTATAAACCTTTTCAAAACGTGTTAATCGGACCAAAAACTGGATTCATTGTTAATTCCACTCTGCATGACAGATCCGTTAAATCCTTTACCAAATTAAGAATAGTTTGTTTTTAAAGTATACTTAAGTATAAAACATACATTTCCCATAGTCTAACAAGTATACTTAGGACTGAATTGGCCCATTTTTAGTTCTAAAAAAGTATACTTAAAGTAACCTTTCTGGTATAGTATTAGTTTACGGCAGGGGTATCAAAACACAGATTAGGGTGTGGGCTGAACAGAATAAACATTTGTTGAACATTCTAAAAATACATTTTTAAAACCATAACCTTTACATAATTATAAACTAGATTACCTGCGATAATGTTAGTGTAAATGCTGTAAACTGAATTTGGCCGCTGAAGATGCTGAAATTAATAGCTGAAAATGCTGAAGCTGATAGCCAGCTAAAATATTAGCTAAATGTAAAATTAGCCTAAGAAGAAAAAAACCTTAGGTTAGCCAAAACAGCTAACATGTAGCTGAAAAATTGCCTAAACTCCAACATAGCTTAAAAAAATAAAACAAAACAAAAAAAGCCTAAATTAACCAAAACAGCCAACATGTGCTGAAATATTAACTAAACTGAAAAAATGATGAAAAAATAGCTAAAATTCAAAATAGCCTAAAAAGTTGGTAAAAAAAAGTCTAAATTAGCCAAAGAAGCTAGTTTGTAGCTGAAATATTAGCTAAACTCCAAAACTGACGAAAAAATCTTAGTACATGCCACGATAGTCCAAAAAGCTAGCAGAATGTCAATTTTTAAAATGTTTAAACCGTAACTTTTTAACAGAATTATGAATATTAAAAAGGCAGGAATATTATTCCAGAATAAATCAATTTAAACCTTAAATAACTTTCAATATTTTGCTCTCCATAAAAATATATTTGTCAAAACTATACAAGTTTGAAATGAGCACAAGATAACATCGAGCCATTAATAACAATAAATTAAAATGATCTGGAGGGCCGGATATATTTACCTGGAGGGCCGGATCCGGCCCCCGGGCCTTGACACGTGTTTTACACGATATATTGTAGCGTCATTATTTAAGGAGACGCTTTGTGGTTTAAAAACTGCAGGTCTTCACTGTTGACACAAACAACAGACATAATCTTACTATTAGAGTGGTCCTGTTTTTGAGGAAACCATGAGAAAATGGTCTTTTAAAGACAAAAATGGCTCAGCTAAAGAAACATAAAACATCAGACTGCTAAAAAAAAATGTCTAAATCCATGAGGAGATCCTTCAAGCACCAAAATGATCAAACATCATCATACAAACGCCTTTTTTCTTCTTTTCTCCTCTCGCCACACGACAGACCCTCCTAAAATCCACCTGGACACCAGCGGCTCCGGTAACAAGAACGTCATCACAGTGGTGGCTGGGAACAAGCTCCGCTTTGACGTCGAGGTCACCGGAGAGCCGGCCCCCACCGTGTGCTGGAGTAAAGGAGAACAGGTGAGAACAGATACGGGAGATTCTCATCATTCACCTTTCCCTGGCTCCATCCCACGTCAGTCCGTGTTTGTGCGTCAGATGGAGCTTCCAGCTATTAGTCACCAAAGAAAAATGAAACAGACACGGAGTGGGAGGACTGAATCACCTGCCATTGTGCTGAAATGCGACAACTTCAACAATTTCTTCCTCTTTCCTGTTGGAAAGGTGGTGTGTGAAGCTGAGGGACGGGTGCGTGTGGAGACCAGGGAGACCCTCAGCAGCTTTGTGATCGAGGGGGCAGAGAGGGCCGACGAAGGCCTCTACACAATCACCGTCGCTAACCCTGCCGGAGAAGACAAAGCTGAAATCTTTGTCCGGATTGTGGGTCAGGGGTTCCTCTAATTTCTATCTTTTATCCTTCTTACTCTATGGTCACAGGGAGCCAGTACTCACCCCTTACGAACCACAGGAGTGTGGTTAGTACATAGTAGTAGAAGTACATCCAATAGCCTTAATATAGCGTTCCATTTTCATGATGTCCCTTATTGTCTGAAACAGGGAGATGGCTGGATCCAAGTGCAGCAGGTTTTATGTGGCACAGACAGGGCAACAGCTAAAAGTCCACAAAGCTGAATCAAGGTCAGGCAGGCAGGGGTCAAGCACAAGCATGAGGGCATCAGAGAAAAGCCAGAGTGGTCAGGGCAGGCGGCAGACGAAACAGAAGATTGGGTCAGGATGGGAACGCTCAGTAATGCAGGCAGAGTGGCATAAACAAGACTTCGCACTGAGCAGAGACTAAATACTCTTGGGAGTGATTTCTGATGGGAATCAGCTGTGGGGGTTCTGGGAGTGACAGCAGGGGCTGATGGGAAGTAAAGTGTAGAGAACCAGGAAGTGCTAGAACTCTGGAGATAGCTCCCGCTGAAGGCCAGAGGGGGAGACAGGGGACTGATTCATGACACTTGTACAACTGTCACATATCCCAAAATGACACGGCGCGACATAAAAAGTGGCATTTGTAATCAGGAGGCAGCAGTCGCATTTTTACAAGCCGCACAGTGGCCTGAAAAGTTTTAAGGAAACATCTTAATTTTATAGCAACCAGACAAATTTTGGACCAATGTCCAAAATTTCTCCCAGGAATATTTGGAGGCTGCTGGGTGGCAGTCCAGTGACAGCCAGGTGGCAGAAAGACAGCAGCAGTGCAACAATTAACTGATTCGAGGGTCTCTAAAGCCTCATTTCCAGTCCGGTTCTGTAAGGAGTCGTAAGTGTTTCCACTCCTTGTGCTATCCTATAGGGTCAAGATGACCCAACCCTTGCATTGACATGTTATCCATCCCATGAAAAATGTGGATAAAGGTGGACAGGATTTCATGTCTGCCACAGACACTAGGGACAATCAAAAATCACTGGGAAAAAAAGTCAGCGCACTGTGTTGTGGGACCCCACTCTCAACGTCAATATACCTAGGATAGCAGATTGGTTACCCCTTGCTTCCACTGGGCGGTTTGTTTTCACAGCGCATGCGTGGTGTAGACAGATGGCGTGTCATTGCAACAGCAACAACAATGAAGGCCATTGCTTTACTTCTGGCACATCGTGTGTAACAGGAATTTAAAGGGGCCATACCATGATTTTCTTCAGTTTACTATATCCATATATATGATCATATGTAACCTTTGGAACACTAAAAATAATGATAATTTAATTAAATATTTGTTATTTTTAGTGGGTTTTTTTCCTACCTGGAAGTAAAACGACTTGATTCCTGACGCTCCGCCTGCTGCTGCGTGGTTGCCGCCCATTTCATGACCCTTGAGCCTTTGGCAGAGTGTCTGCATTTCTTCCACGAAAATAATCCAAACTTCTTCAAAGATGGAGGCACATGCCATTTAATTGCTTTTGGTAGGCTGGGCCTGGGTTCTTTATAGTGAGGAATGAACAGTATAATACACTTAAAACCTCAAAACGTTGGTTTTTCATGGTATGGCCCCGCTAATATTGCTTGAAAGAAGAGTGCGAGCGGCTAAGAATAATACTGCCATAAAGAAGAAAAAATGTTTGGACTGATCCTGACTGATCGCAAAAGTCACGCCCAGACAGCATATTTATTTTTATGATGCTTTTGTATACATAAAGCTTAAATGAGAGCTCTATTGGTGCTTTCTAATGTTGTCATCACTTTCTGCCAATCAGCGAGTGGCTGCATCGTCTCCGCCACAAATGTTCCATTCAATGGACCCACAACCGTTGGGACAGTGGAATTAAATCCAATTCAATTTTATCTATATAGCTCAATATCACAAAAAATTGCCTCATTCGGCTTCATGATGCTAACTGTACAGAAACAGAAGGTCGGCAATAGAATATAAACAGTAGCTGAGGTCTAAACATAACAGACTAAATAAAACTAGGACAAACTCCTAAAATAACCTGATTCCGGAAAAATGAAGAAACCCCACATGAAGGAGAGATCCTCTTCCAGGACGGACCAGGATTATTAAAGAAGAATTAGCTTATCTAATTCTACAACTACGTATTTGAAGAGTTTAGCCAGATAGGACTGGGGACAGGTGGGGGCGAGGTCCACAGCCAAGACGAGCCAGAGGCGAGGTCCACAGCCAAGAACAAGATCACAGACGATCCACCTGTAATCTGAAATCTCTTCCGGGTGGGAGTGGGACAGAGAAACAACACGTGAATCACACTGCACCAAACAGAATCATAGATAACTAAATATAATAAAATAAAGAATAGAACTGCTCAAAATATCGGATTGTATCAGTGAAAGCAAGGCTTAAGGTCCTAAAATCGTATGACGATCGGACAATTCTAGACTGCCACCCCCCTGCCACCATCTGGTTGTTAGGAATCCAACGGTAGCAGCGTGGGCACTTGATAGGAGTTGTTGACATGGGCCGGGAATTCAATCTGGCGATCTCGGCCACCGTGGGTCCAAATGGAGTACAAAATGGTTCGTGGCGATTCCAAGACGTGTGAATTCATTAATTACAGTTGATGCTGAGACGAAGACGAAAAGACAGACCATTGTTGTCTAAAAATCTGAACACCTGTGAATTGACAAGATTATAATCTATGCTAAAAATCTGAGTTGGGAATGACCAGCGGTGCAGAACGGCCTGCCGTGGGTGGCTTGATATGGACGGCCGCCGTCTGAAGACACATCGTCCAATCAGAGTCGGCCAGCGCTCTCTCTGTAGCCACCCAGCTGTCACCCAATTTGACTTCATCCCCAATGACTATATACATAACCACGCCAACAATTAAGAGAAAACCAGGCTTGAAATTGTAAAGATTCAGCCGATGCCTCCCCATCTTGTTGTGGCGTTTGTGTTTATGACCGTAGCTTTAGACATTTTGTAGTGAAGCTGCTTAATTTAAGAGCACAACCGTTACTATCCTTTAATGGTTCCTTCAGAGCGGATTTTTCTCCTCTTTCCTCCTTTTTCCAACTGTAACCTGCCTCTGCAGATGTGCCCAACCCCCCCGAGAACGTCAAATGCACATCAGTTGGCGAGGACTCTGCCACAGTCACATGGGACCCTCCTTCATTCGATGGCGGAGTTCCCATTAAAGGTACCGTTGAAACATGCAGCATTTAATCTTCACATCTGATGTCCTCCACCCACCCCCCACCCCCCAGGAGGAAACAGCAGTTCCACTCTGTTTATTATACCGCATCGTTTGTGGCTGTTTTTGTCCATTTTCACACGGCGTGTTGATGCTGCTTCCTGCAGGGTATCTGATGGAGAGGAAGAAGGCGCCCTCGGGCAGATGGACCAAGCTTAACTTTGACGCGTACGAGGCCACCACATACGAGGCAAAGAGGATGATTGAAGGTGTCCTCTATGAGATGAGGGTGTTTGCAGTCAACGGCATTGGCATCTCTCAGCCCAGTGCCAGCTCCCAGCCCTTCATGCCAATCGGTGCGTTGGCTTATGTCATTACCGGGACGGATAATTAAAAACGGCTTTTCACACAATGCTCAGATTGTAGGAGCTTAATCCACCTTCCCAGCCCATTTACGCTGGCTATTATTGTATTAATTAACTCCTGTGTCTCCCAGCCCCCACCGGAGAGCCCACTCATCTTCTGGTGGATGATGTGACAGACACCACCTGCGCGCTCAAGTGGCGCCCTCCGGAGAAAATTGGAGCTGGTGGCATTGATGGGTACATCATCGAGTACTGCATAGAAGGAAGTAAGTGTCTTTCATTATGGATCTATTGGATTGGAAACATGTAAACTGACACCAAAACAAAAAATAAATTAATAAATATCATTGTGTGAATGTTTAGTTGGCCTTCAGTAGTAAATATTCAGCTTGTCGAGGACATTACTGCTTGTATTTTTGATATTCATAAACTTTATAGTTTTTGACATATTGAGCAAAATATGCCTCATAGGATATGAATGAGAACGTTTTTTTTTTAAAGTAGATTAGCATTTAAATATATTCATGGACTATGTTTTCATTTATAATAATTTTTAAAAATTAAGAGTTCACCTAGTATTTTAGCAGCATACTAACGTTTTTTGGTTAATTTGCTATCTACTGTTTTTTTTGTGTGTGGCTAATTTAGATTTTAGCTAATATTTTTCCAACATGCTAATGTTTTTTTTGCTAATTTGTTATCTACTGGGGTTTTATAAGCTATTTTTGAGCTTAGCTAATATTTTAGCAACATGCTATTTTCGCGACATGCTCAAGTTTTGGGCTAATTTGTTATACACTGGGCTTTTTAGGCTATTTTGGAGTTTAGCTAATATTTTAGCAACATGCTAATGCTTTTGGCTAATTTGCTATCTACTGGGATTTTAGGCTAATTTAGAATTTAGTTTCTATTCGAGCAACAGGCTAACATTTTTAGCTAACTTCTTATCTACTGGGATTTTTTTAAGCTAATTTAGAGTTTAGCTAATAATTTAGCAACATGCTAACGTTTTTGGTTATTTTTTTTCTACTGGGGTTTTTTAGGCTAATTTAGAGTTTAGCTTCCCTTTTAGGAGCAAGCTAACATTTTTGGCTGATTTATTTTCTACTAATTTAAAGTTTAGCTAATATTTTAGCAACAAGCTAACGTTTTTGGCTAATTTGCTATCTACTGATGTTTTTTAGGCTAATTTAGAGTTTAGTTTCTATTTGAGCAACAGGCTAACATTTTTGGCTAACTTCTTATCTACTGGGACTTTTAAGCTAATTTAGATTTTAGCTAATTTAGCAACATGCTAACGTTTTGGCATTTTTTTTCTACTGGGGCTTTTTAGGCTAATTTAGAGTTTAGCTAATATTTTAGCAGTCTGCTAACGTTTTTGGCTAATTTCTTATTTAATGGGGTTTTCTAGGCTAATTTAGAGTTTAGCTTCTATTTTAGCAGCATTCTAACATTTCTGGCTAATTTGTTATCTGCTGGGTTTTTTTAGGCTAATGTAGAGTTTAGTTTCTATTTTAGCCACAGGCTGATATTTTTGACCTACTGAGGAATTTTAGGCAAAAGATCAATATTTTTTTTCGATTTCTTTTATATGGGTTTTAAATAATTTTGGCCCCAATTTAGCTCCCTAAAGCCCAGCAGTGACTCAGCAAAAGGGCACCCCACAAAAAAGGATGTGTGAAGCTTCTAAAATGACTTCACTCACCTCATTACTGATTACTTCCTCTGTAAATGTTATTTTTTGTCATCTCATCCCTCAGGTGACCAGTGGGTGCAAGCTAATGAGGAACTAGTAACAAAGAACCAGTACCGAGTCAAAGGCCTCCCGGTCGGAGAGAAGATGCTGTTCCGAGTGGTGGCTGTCAACGTGGCTGGACGCAGCCCCCCCGCCACCCTCTTCCAGGCTGTCACCATCAGAGAGATCATGGGTCAGACAATATTTATCCACGCAGGACACTCTGCAGATGGTGTTAAATATCGGATCAAATCAGCAGCGACAGTCCAACACAGAGGGGCATAAATATTTAATCATCAAAGCTCGTGTTTTCTAAAATGATTTGTAAATCAAAGCTGGACACACTGCACATTTCCTTTGTCTGTAGTCCCCCACACCTCCCACACTTTCCACAGTTTGACTCATCTTGTCTCTCACTGTGTTTTCAAACACTCAGAAAATCCAAAGATCCGCCTGCCTCGCAGTCTGAGAGCCAAGATGATCACCCTGGTGGGCGAGAAGGTGAACCTGGTCATCCCCTTCCAGGTTGGTCCAAGTCTAGCTTTTCTATTTCCATCAGCAAGACACTACAGGCCTGTTGAGGAGCATTCAAACTGGCTTCCTACCAAACGGTTTAAAGAAAAAGACAGAAAAGCTTTAGAGGAAGAAAAAGGTTAGCCTGAAAAGACATGATATTTCACATTTACAGTAATAAAGAGTCCTAATGCACTTTGCCAGTGTGTTCTGAATACCAATAGTTCCTGTGCAGTCTGACAAAGCAGATTTTCTTCTCTCTGAATGCAAATCCGCTGCGTAAATGTTCGGGGAGCGAGTGCTTAAAGGGTACAGAGAGAACAACTGCATCTGACAGCAACGTGCAAATATGAAACCGGTAAAAAACAGCGACTGTAAACAAGCTGCAAACAGAAGCGCCGTGCTTTAAATAAAAATAGACAAGAAGAAATGAGCCGGTGTTCTGTTTGCTTATGGGCAAGAGGAGGAAACAAAAATGTTGTGACCCACACTTCTCTTGGGAGAAGAGCAAGCACGGATTTTGGCTCTGAGCTGGACAGTTTGTTCTCACTGCTCTTAGAATGCTGATAACTCTCCTGCAGGGGAAGCCTCGCCCCGTGGTGACCTGGTTCAAAGACGATGTTCTCCTGGAGGACAAAAGCATCGGGATTCGCACAAGTGAGGTGGACACCATCCTCTTCATCCGTTCTGCGGCGAGAAGCCACTCTGGAAAGTACACTCTGTCTGTTCAGATCGAGAACGTGTCTGACAGCGCCGACATCTACATCCAGGTCGTAGGTGAGTCCCGCCCACCTATTTGACACTTACAAACCACAACCTGCGGCTCCAGATCCACATGTGGATATTTTATCTCTCCATGGTGGCTCCCTCGCCAAACATAAAATAAGTCATGGAGACTGATGAACCAAACATGTCTGCAGCTCCCCCTAACCAAAACTACCTAAAGAAAACAAATAAACAAAGCCCAAAAACTAAGACTACCACCTCCAAACTAAAATAACAAAACCCAGCAGTGTAAGACTGCTGAGGACAAAGAGGGGAAAAAGAACAAAAAAAATGAAAAGAAAATAGCAATTTGTTAAAGTAAGGATTACTTAATTAGCATTTATTTACTTTAGATTAGTTAAATGTATAAATTGATGGCTGGGGTTCACATAGATCACATATGTCAAACTCAGGGGCCGGATCCGGCCCTCCAGATCATTTCATTTTATTGTTATTAATGACCCGATATTATCTTGCGTTTTTTAGGCTATTTTTGAGTTAAGCTAATATTCCAGCTTTAGTTTTTTTTTTGTTTTAGTTTTTTAGGCTACTTTAAAGTTTAGCTATTTTTTCAGCTACATGCTAGCTGTTTTGGCTAACCTAAGTTTTTTTTTTAGTTTTTTAGGCTAATTTGGCATTTAGCTAATATTTTAGCAGGTTTTCAGCTTCTGTGTTTTTAGCTATTAATTTCAGCATCTTCAGCTATTAGCACTAGCATCTACAGTGGCCAAATTATTATTTATAATGATGTTAAAAGTTACGGTTTTAAAGTTTAATAAGTTAGCATTCTACTATCTTTTTGGACTAATTTGAAATTTACTAAGTTTTTTTAGGGTATTTTTGAGTTAAGCTAATATTTCAGCTGCATGCTAGCTGTTTTGGCTAACATAAGTTTTTTTGTTTTGTTTTTTAGGCTAATTTTAGCATTTAGCTACTATTTTAGCAGTTTTTCAGCTTCTGTGTTTTCAGATATCAATTTCAGCATCTTCAACTATCAGCACTAGCATCTTCAGCGGCCAAATTCAGCTTACAGCATTCACTCTAACATTATCACAGGTAATGCTATATATCTAGTTCATAATTATGTTAAAAAAGGTACGTTTTAAAGTACTTTTAGTGTTAAATATTTATTGTGTTCTGCCTGCAATTTAAGGTGTGTTTTGGATTTTGGCCCCTTGTGCTAATCTAATCTAATCTAATCTAATCTAATCTAATCTAATCTAATCTAATCTAATCTTTGAGTATTTACAAAAATGTTGGATTTCAGGCAAACCAACCTCAGGGATCTGAATATTACACAGATTACAACATTAGTGACACAAACAAAAAAGTTGATCTTATTCCGAAAGTTTTACTTTTATTGTTTTTCTGTCAGTTCAGACAGATAAAGTTGTTTTTTTTTTTTAATAAAAAAGTCTCAGAATAAACTGACTTAACCTGTGTTTGAGGAAACCATGAATTGTCCTGGTTGCATGTTCCCCCATTGGGATCAGAAGGCCTCGCATGTTCATGCCTCATACGGTACATGCGCTTAATAATGCTGCTTGAAGGAAGGGATGACTGTATGACCTGTCAAGAGTTTCACTTTTTTCAAATTTGATGATAATTCCTCATTTCATACTTGGAGGGATCTAAAGCTCAAAGCAGCACATCATCAAAGAGCTCATTCCTCTCACACCTAATCCCAGCTCCTGCCCTGCTGCTGCAGCCGCCGGCTCATTCCTCAGCTTACGCCTCGTCTCTGTGGGTCAGGGGTTGCCTCCGGATTAATTGGCAGGGGTCCTCTGAGATTATTTGTGTATAGACCTGGATTAGGCTTGGATTTTGAGGGAGACTGTCACTGACTCCCTTCAGAAGGCTGAGCTAAAGAGAGGCTCTGATCACTCGCTCCGCTTCAGTGGAGCTGGAGCAGGAAGACACAAAACTGATGCTCACCAATTTGCACTCTAAACTCCAAACCTTTACGTGTTACACACTCACCCTAATATTTATGCAGCTTCAAAGGGAACAGTGCTCCACGCTGTCCCTCCTTCAGAATGCAAGTGTGCAAAAACGGTTTTCTAGTGATGCACTTTAGCTCATCTAATCTGTCAACCTTTCTAATCTGTTTTATCGGTCAAATCTTTAACGCAGGAGTGTCAAACTCAATCACACAAGGGGCCAAAATCCAAAACACACCTTAGATCGCGGGAGGAACAGGATAAACATTTATTGAACACTCTAAAACTACATTTTAAGACTTTAAAAACTTTATGAACTAGATATATAGCATTACCTGCAATAATGTTAGTGTGAATGCTGTAAACTGAATTTGGCCGCTGAAGATGCTAGTGCTGATAGTGAAGATGCTGAAATTGATAGCTGAAAACGCTGAAGCTAATGGCCAACTAAAATATTAGCTAAATGTCAAATTAGCCGAAGAAGAAAAAAAACGTAGGTTAACTAAAACAGCTAATATGTAGCTGAAAATTTGCCAAAACTCCAACATAACTTAACAAAATAAAACAAAAATAAAAAAGCCGGAATTAGCCAAAACAGCTAGCATGTAGCTGAAATCTTAACTAAACTTTAAAATAGCCTAATAAACTTAAAAAGAAAAACCTAAATTAACCAAAACAGCTAACATGTAGCTGAAAAATTGCCTAAACTCCAACACAGCTTAACAAAGGAAACCAAAACCAAAAAACAAAAAAAGTCAAAATTAGACAAAAAAGATAGCATGTAGCTGAAATCTTAGCTAAACGTTAAAATAGCATAATAAACTTAAAAATAAAAGCCTAAATTAGGCAAAACAGCTAGCTCGTAGCTGAAATATTAACTAAACTCCAAAATAGCCTAAAAAAACTAACCAACTAAATTGGCCTAAAAAACCCCAAACAAAAACAAAAAAAAAATAGGGTAACCAAAACAGCTGGCATGTAGCTGAAAAAAAATGTTAAACTTCAAAATATACAAAAAAAACTGAAGAAAAAAAAATCCTAAATTAGCCAAAAGTGTGTAAATATTAGCCTTACTCCAAAACAGCCTAAAAACTTAAAAAGAAAAGCATAATTTGGCCAAAACAGCTAGCATGTAGCTGAAATATTAGCTAAACCCTAAAACAGCTTAAAAAAACAAAAAAAGCTAAATTAGCCAAAACAGTTAGCATGTAGCTTAAATATTAGCTAAACTTTAAAATAGTCCAAAAGGCTATCAGAATGCCTGTAACTTTTTGGCATAATTCTGAATAATAAAAAGGCAGGAATATTATTCCAGAATAAATCAACTTAAACCTTAAATAACTTTCAATATTTTCCTCTCCATAAAAATACATTTTGTCAAAATTATACAAGTTATAAATGAGCCCCAGATAACATCGGGCGATTAACAAATCTGGATCTAGACTTTGACACATGTGCTCTAGGACTGTAAGTGTTGATTTTTTTCTTTTCTTTTTTTCCACTCTGGGATTTCCCCGCTGCACATCTCTCTGTACGTCAAAGACTTTCTCCACCTCCAGGAATCTTTTAAATCTTGGCAGGGATTAAAATTTTCTCACCACTGCTGCAGCTGCTCTGCATGTTCAGAGAGTTTTCTCAACATGCTTGAGCTATGCAGTAACACAATCACACTCACTAAAAAACCCAGAGTCTCCTACTCACTTTCTTTTTTTATGGCTGTAATCTTTCCAGAGAAGCCCGGCCCCCCCATCAGCGTGGTGGTCACAGACGTGTGGGGGTTCAATGCTGCACTGGAGTGGAAGCCGCCCAAAGACGACGGCAACTGTGAGATTCTCGGCTACACCGTTCAGAAATCGGACAAGAAGACAGAGGTGAGCACGAAGGACCATCAGGTGAGGTTCCTCATCAACACCTGAGTGACCCCGAACCCAATCACTCCAAACAACGCTACTAGATAAGATTTACTGTTTTAAACCAAGAAGAATAAAACATTTGTGTCATTTCTGCCAACACAAATGACACTTCCAAATAAAATTTAAAGCTCTAAACTAATATTTATCCATTAAAAGTTGATCAATGATGTGTTCATTCTTTCAGATTTCAAACATGTTAGAAAGTCTGTTTTTAAATAGCTCCTTAAAGTCCCACTGCCATCATCTTTTGATCTATTTTCAAAGGGTTTCCTGTCGTCCTTTAATCAAACTCAATTTTTTTCTAAGTATGGAGCCTCTAAAGGGAATACAAAGTAAAAA
>NC_050519.1:2890015-2890796 GCF_002922805.2 Oryzias melastigma
TTTATTGAAATTAAAAAAAAAAACAAATAGCTGAATTTTATTTTTAGCTAAAAATGTAAGTAAAATTGAAAAAGAAAATCTGGTTACTAACTGGTGCGCACCAGAATATTTTCAATTTACTTTAATTTTTGAAAAACAAAAAAAATTACTTATTTATAATTATTATTTTGTACTTTAGTGTTCCTTTAGGGACTCTGTATCTAGGACATAGTTTCTGCAGACCTGAATTAGTTAATCAGAAATTTGCCTCCGAGTTGTGGTGGGACTGTTAGTGTGGAGCAACCCCGCCCCCTCTTCCCATCCCCATGGCTAATAGCTCAGAGTAAGGAGTTTGGTTCCATCCAACGTATTTTCTACATTACAAATAAGGTTCTTTCCAAACTGCATTTTTTCGTCTGCTCCTGATTCATAGCAATATTCATACAGAAATACTTAGGAATACAACTTTATGCTTAATTTTCTTTTCATATGTTTTACATTATCAGAATAATGCCACAAGAAGATGTTAAAAACCATTTTCAATGGAGTGGTCTTTAAGTTTTTTTAATTATTGGTCTTTAATTTTTGGTAGTACTAGCACGGTAATTTTTGCTGTAGGTTTTTTTAACATCTTTTATTTAAACTGGTATGCATAATAACAGAATTATTTAGTTTTATTTTCAAGTTATTTCAATAATAAAAATAAAGGAAAAAAGACAAAAATGCATAAATGTATCAAATGTTTTATATAAAAAAATAAAGAAATGTATAAAAATATGCAAAATAAAATGATGATTGTCAA
>NC_050519.1:2891180-2911958 GCF_002922805.2 Oryzias melastigma
AGTGTGGAGCAACCCCGCCCCCTCTTCCCATCCCCATGGCTAATAGCTCAGAGTAAGGAGTTTAGTTCTACATTACAAATAAGGTTCTTTCCAAACTGCATTTTTTCGTCTGCTCCTGATTCATAGCAATATTCATACAGAAATACTTAGAAATACAACTTTATGCTCAATTTTCTTTTCATATGTTTTACATTATCAGAATAATGCCACAAGAAGATGAAACCATTTTCAATGGAGTGGTCTTTAAGTTTTTTAAATTATTGGTCTTTAATTTTTGGTAGTACTAGCATGGTAATTTTTGCTGTAGGTTTTTTTTAACATCTTTTATTTAAACTGGTATGCATAATAACAGAATTATTTAGTTTTATTTTCAAGTTATTTCAATAATAAAAATAAAGGAAAAAAGACAACAAAAATGCATAAATGTATCAAATGTTTTTATATAAAAAAATAAAGAAATGTATAAAAATATGCAAAATAAAATGATGATTGTCAAATAGAGATTTACTGATGGCTTGAAGGCGAGTGAGAAGCAAATTTATATAATCCTATTCCCTGTTGTGTTTTTTTTATAAAGAGTTCTTGACATTTATTTAAAGTTTTTTTAGCTATCCTTGTCAACAAAAGTTTCCTTAACTGTCATGTTTATGTTGGTAAAAAAGGAATAAACAGGTGACACAGAACGGAGACTCCTCTGCTCCTCAGATCTCAAACCTCTCCTTCTCTCCGTCCGTCCATCAAATCAGGACTGGTTCACCATCTACGAGCACAACCGCAGGCCCAACTGCACCGTGTCCGACCTGGTCATGGGGAACGAGTACTCCTTCCGAGTGTTCAGCGAGAACATCTGCGGCCTCAGTGAAGTTCCTGGCATTAGCAAGAATACCGCTGTGATTACCAAAACAGGTGAAGGAATCCCTGCAGAGCTCTGCAACACGACAGCGTGGCCTCGTGTGGGTAATACGTACAGAGCTGCAGGGAAATTCATCTGGAACATGAGCTGAGCGTTGTGGATTCTGACAGATGGTTTAAAGCTGAGGTTTGTGGGAAATGGTGATTATCAGGGTACCAGTATTAAATAGAGCACTATTTAATCATTTACTTAAATCGCTCTGAAACACTTTTCCTGCATTCTGGAAAACTTTTTCCTGGAGATGAAATCATTAAAAACATTCGAATTATCAGGGAAAACCGTATTTGGGTCTTAAATTAATGCTTTAGAAAGAGAATGACCTCCAATCATAAAACTGGTCCAACGCTGTTGAAGGATGCCAAAATGAAGGTCCAGAGTGGGCCTCTCAGACAGTCCAGAGTTTATGGAGCGAGCTCAAGGTTAATGTGCATGCTGGGAAACCGTGTAAGGTGAATGATCTGGAAGGATTTAACATGGAAGAATGGCCCGCCATCTCTAAAGACGCATAAGTCAAATTCTTCTTCCAGACGTGGCGCCTCCCTCCTTTTAATCCAGAGCATCAGCTAATTATTGAAATTAAGCTAAAAGTTTTTCATATGATAGTTTTGTTACAATTGTTAATAAAATAAAACCCTTAGTGCTCAACATGAACCTAACAAAAGGAAAAAAATACAAGTTTGATAAAAATAAACAATTAAAAAATCAAATATGTTAGCAGAATTATTGTAAAAAAACATGAAAATGAGTGGCGTTGTTGGGATCACAGTTCCTACCCACCCCCGCCCTCACTAGCTGAACACCTGCTACACACCTCTCCCTCCCCCACTCTGGTCAGAGCAACAAAAAAACGCCACACATTTTCAAAATTGCTGCTTTTCTCTTGATTTTATCTCCATAGCAACCATTACATTTTTGGTTCACCTGGGCGTGTCGAACAAGTCTATGCAATTTTTAGAAGAATCCACAAAAGTAAATCTTTGGATTTCCTTAGCAACTGAGGTTTTTTGCTAACAATGCCCACAGTCCTGATATTATATGTCATTGTTTTGTTCAGCTCGATCCTACAATTTAACCATGACATGTTTTTTACAACATTCTGGTGAAAAAGTGTGTGAGCAATAGGGGAATTCCACTATGTGAACTCGCCACACTAACGCCGTTCAAAATCTACAAACTTTAAAAACCAATTTTTTTTCTCAAGGTGATAGAAATCAATAGAAGGAGTTTACATTTTTAGAGGGTACTAAAGGTGATTAATTTTTGAAAATTCTAGATGATAGCATCTTCGAGGTCAAAGGTCAACGTAACTGTTTTTGTAGACATAACATTGTGACATATGTGTGAAATTTTGTACAAATTTACATTTTTGGAGGAGTTGTAGTTCATTATGCTCAATACTCATTTTCACCAGCTACTAGGTGCGTGCAAATTTTGGTGAGATTTGAGTATGTGGCGGAGGCCTAAGACACAAAAATAAGAGGGATTGTGAAAACAATCTGGTCTTTACAGTCCAGGGCTGCTGCAGGACATAAAAATGGCTGGGCAAAAATAATTATACCCCTACAGAAGCTTAAGCTAAATGGTGTGTAACTCATTGAACAAGAACTACAGAAAGAGAAGGACTGAGTTTCTCTGGATATTAGAAAAAACATTACAGACCATCAAGACCACCATTGCCACCACTTCCTAACTACTAAAAAACTGCGTGTATCTAGTTCTCTATGCTTACAATTTATTTTTAAATTCCAAATATAAATTTTCTGAAGTAAAAACCTAATACATTTGAACATTTTTACAAAGAGGGTTTATGAATCCACTGTGTTCTAATGATGAAAACTTGGATGGTTTACAAATAATACATAAAATACATTTTACTCAAATGAAAAATTGTCTCAATGCAATGCATCTCAGTCTATATTTGCAATGCACACTGGTTTACCGCAGAGATTTCACTTACATTTGTAGGACACTAGATTTTGGAATTGTAGCACAACAAAATGGCAAATGATCTACATCACATGTTGATTATATCTGCCCATTCAGATCCTTTAATTTTATTGATAATAATGGCCTGATGTTATCTTGCAGTTATTTTTAATTTTGACAAAATATATTTTTATGGAGAGTTAAATATTGAAAGTTATTTATTGTTTAAGTTGGTTTATTCTGGAATAATATTCCTGCCTTTCTATTACTCATAATTATGCTAAAAAGTTACGGTTTTAAAAATTGGTATTCTACTAGCTTTTTGGACTATTTTGGCGTTTACTAAGATTTCTTTAAGGTATTTTGGAGTTTTGCTTATATTTCAGCTACATGCTAGCTGTTTTGGCTAATTTAAGCTTTTCTTTTTACGTTTTTTGGGCTGTTTTGGAGTTATGTTTTGGGTTTTGGCCCCTTGTGTGATCGAGTTTGACACTCCTGCCCTGGATAGTGGACTACATAGTGAGTAGTAAAGGATTTCAGACACAACCTTCAATGAACTAAAGCTCCAGTTTTAAAAGGTTAAAGGTCAATGTTCCTCAGTCAGATCAAAACCTCTATAGATGTTTGGACCTAAGTGAACATGATGGGAAAAATGGGGCAAATCTTTATTTTTAGCTCAGTATTAATGATTCAAAAAAATGTTTTTGTGTTTTATTTTATATGAGGAAGAACGAGAAGGTCCAAGTCAGAAGAACAAATGGAATCTTTATGGATAAAAGTCTTAAACATTTGTCTCTTTGTCAACTATTTAAAGTTTTTTTTTCATAAACAGTTCCATTTGTGTCTAAAAAGGACTTTTTCTCGTCCAGGTCTCCTTCATAAGACTACACCCTTCCAGGAGAAGGACCTGAGTAGCTCCCCCAAATTCACAGCTCCCCTGTTGGACAGGAGTGTGATTGCGGGCTACACCGCCGCCATCAGCTGTGCCGTCCGCGGCAATCCAAAGGTACTTAACTGCCTCCGTTTTTTTAAGCCTCCGACTTAACGCTCATCCTCTATATAATATTTACAATCCTCTGTGTTTCGTGTAAACAAGGCGTACTAAATAAGAGAAGGAAAAGTAGACTGCTCATTCTTGTCGCTCGGCTTAAAATCCTCTTGAATGCACAGATCAGAATGCGCTCACTGTAATTTTAAATAAGCATTACTGAAACACAATGCTGCAAATGCTTTCGCCCTGGAAGCTGCGCCGCCAGTGCACGCTTCAGATTTCATGGTTTTATTTTTTCAGAGTCAGCACTGAAGTTTTTGAGTGCCAATAGAGCGTGAGAGGATTTTGATGCTTTGCAGCAGAGAAGTATTTTTGTGTCTGAAGCTAGAACAAGAGGTGGAGCTCACAGATCTTTCTACACACATCTCTGTTTTATCCCAAAGATTTGTCAAGCCCAAACGTTGACCCAATTTCACCTCTCCCTCCTTCCTCCCCACACACCTCGCTCTGCTTCCACGCTCCCGCCTCCTCCTGTTCCCTCCTGTTCTCTGCTCTCCTCCATCTCGCCAATTTCTCCTCCTGCGTCTCCGACGCTCTGTTGCTTAGCCAAAGATCATCTGGATGAAGAACAACATGATTATTGAAGGTGACCCCAAGTTCCTGATGCAGAACAACCAGGGCGTGTTGACTCTGAACATCCGCAAGCCGGGCCTGTTTGACGGGGGCAGATACTCCTGCAAGGCCGTCAATGCATTTGGAGAAGACTCGGTGGAATGCAAGCTGGAGGTTCGAGGTACGCCGGCTCAACGCCAAAGCTTTGGCAGTAAATCCGTGGTTAAACGGCGTTTCCTTCAGGTCTAAAGGGAGCAGCGTTGGTCTTATCTTGCAATAAAAGACATAAAACTTATAGTCTATTTACTTCCCTCTGGCATCACAAATAAGGTATCCTCTCTGGTATCTAATAATATTGATTAAAACTAAAACCACGCAGGTTTACTTTCTGAAAATGTAGTTTATTCAGAGGTTGAGAAATTATGAGTATTAAGAGGCAGCATTCCAGACAACCCGGAGGTTCTGGCAGCTCCTTTTAAAGGTGGTCCAAAGTCTTAATGGGATAAATAACCCAGAGGGGAATCGACTCATTAATGCTAACATGATCCTCCTGCTCCAGTCAGGTTTCTGCAAAACAAAACCCATCTGTGGGTAAAGCTCAGGATGTCAAATCTTCATCTGCTCGGGCCTCTGTGCGCTGAATTAAGATGGCTTGATGAAACGCCGCAGACCCACGGATGACTCCTCATAGCTTCTTTAAACCGGATGATCTACTGACCTCTCGGGCTAATTTGAATATCTCGTTCCCTCCACAGCTCTACAAGACCAGGCGAAGAAATAAGTGGCAGCAAGAAACAGCAGAGGATACAGTTGAACAGGAATAGTAATGGATTATGCATAATGGGAGAGTCATGAATAAATATGATTAGAAGAGACCCTCTCACTCCACATATCACACGGGCTTTCCTTTCACTGCCGCTATGACGAATGCCAGACCGAGAATATGCCATAAATTCGTTTTTGTCACTGACAGACACCATGCCCCCCCACCCCCACCCCCGCTGTGACCACAGATGGCTTCTTCTTATCTGTGAGCTGGACCTGTCACTGAACACACTTATAAAACAGCCTCTCATCCATTACGGCTCCCTGTGTCGTCTGTTTTTTTGTGTCCTGGACTTCTTTATGGCGGGGTGTAAATTTATTATTGGGATGCAGCAGCAGCGCCAAACCACGGTTCCTGCACACCTCTGTTTCCTTCTGTGACTTTACAGGCGCGAGTTGGGGGCTCGTCCGGGATCTGCCACGGTTCAGCGGAGGGATCAATATGCAGTCAGGCATGGAGGACATCATAGAGATTAAAGAAGTTCTTACGCACAGATACAGTCTCGCCGCTTCCGTCACCCACACACTGTTGACACAGACACGCTCTCTTTGTATTGCATTCCCACATGTTCTAATACTACATTCCTCGTGGCATGACCTGTAGTGTTAGGCCTTTATAGATACATGGCTTACACTCATACAAAGACAAACACACACTCCAAATCAGGGTCTCATTAGCGCCACACACTAGAGACTAATTAATGCACCCATCAACACTGCCCTAATTAGCTCTCCCCACGTCATTACTGAGCAAACGAATTACCTCTAATTTACACACCCGCAAAACAAACACAGCGCCGTCTCTGCTGGGAGAGGCCGCCCCAGCTCCCCTCACACTCCAAATTAAAGCCTCACCAATGTGCTGAAACCCATACGAGCGTCCCAAGTGACTCCGATCTCAAACTACACACCCAGCATGGACCGTCTGACAGGAAAAAAAAGAGACTGAGAAGCCACTTCTGAGTTTCATGAAGCACAAGAAGAACTGGAAAAGTTGCATTACCTGTGATAATGCTAGTGTAATTTTTTTTGAAGAAACTAGTCACTGAAGATGCTAAAAATGGTGAAGGAATTGACTTTAATTGCTTAAATATGAGCTAAACTCAAAATTAGCCCAAAAAACCTTAGTAAAAGTCAAATTAGCCAAAAAAGCTACCTGTTGCTTAAATACTAGCTGAACTCTAAAATAGCCTAAAATTTGTCAATAAACTAAATTGCTCAAAAACTTGAGCCTATTACTAAATTAGAAGTTACATTCTAAATTAGCCTACAAGTACCTCAGTAGATAACAATTTAGCCAAAAACATTAGCTTGTTGCTTAAATACTAGCTAATCTCCAAAATACCCTAAAATTCGTCAATAAACTAAATTTGTCAAAAACATTAGTCTGCTGTTAAAATAGAAGCTAGATTCTAAATGAGCCTAAAAACCACAGAACAAAATAACCAAAAAATGTTAGCAAATTCCAAATTAGCATAAAAACCCCCAGTAGATGCCAAATTAGCCAAAAAGCTAACACACTCCTTAAATACTAGGTAAACTCCAAAATAGCCAAAAATTCCTTTGTAAACTAAATTAATCAAAAACATTAGCCTGCTGCTAAAATAGAAGCTAAACTTTAAATTAGACTAACAAAACTATAACAAATTAGCTAAAAAGGTTAGCATGTTGCTAAAATATTAGCTAAATTCGAAATTAGCATAAAAAACCTCAGTAGATGCCAAATTATCCAAAAAGCTAACACATTGCTCAAATACTAGCTAAACTCCAAAATAGCCTAAAATTCCTCAGTAAACTAAATTAGTCAAAAACATTAGCCTGCTGCTAAAATGAAAGCAAAACTTAAAATGAGCCTATGGAAACCTCAGCAGATAACAATTAGCCAAAAACGTTAGCATGTTGCCAAAATATTAGCTAAATTCCAAATTAGCATTAGAAAACTTCACTAGATGCCAAATTAGCTAAAAAGTTAACACATTGCTTAAATACTAGCTAAACTCCAAAATAGCATAAAATTCTTCAGTAAAATAAATTAGTCAAAAACGTTAGCATGTTGCTAAAATAGAAGCTAAACTCTTTTTTTTTTTAAAATGACAATAAAAAAAATACGAATATGTGTAAATGCTTGCTGCTACTTTCTCATACATTTCCTATGAGGCGTATTTTGCTCAATATTCCAAAAACACAATAAGGTTCTCTCTCTGCAGATGTGAAGCACTCTCCAGATTTGTCCCACATGTCCTGGTCTGTCAGACCTGTCCAGCAGAGGGGGTTAGAGCTCAGTGACACAGCTGACTATCATTTGAATCTGAGCTGAGTGACAGCTCATCGGAGTAACCGACGCATCACACCATGCTGGTGATCAGCTGAGCAACGGTGATGGAAAACTGCAGCCAGATGAGGCGGCAAAATCCTGCAGACACCTGAAAGTAGGCCATCGCCGCAAACCTGCAGTGCAGCACAAAGCCCGAAAATGTGAACCCCGTCGAGTATTCAACGAATCTGCGAGCACGTGCGAGTCAGTGATTGTTGATGCAATCTGACTGTTGCTTAACCTAAGTTGCGGTGTGGCATGATTGACACATGAAAGCAGCGCTGAAAATACACCACATGCTACCACGGTGGTTCTGGGAAAAAAATAAAAAATAAAAAAAAACAGATCCTTCAGAGAGACGGCGTGTCACCTTGATGCTCACCTGAGCTCTCCCTTCAAAGATGAAACACGTTGCTTAGCAATCACACTAATTACTGGTATCATCTGTGAGCATTTACAAACTTCAAAACTGGAGCAGTTCTGGTTTACAGTTCCTCTGTCTGCGTCTATTTGTCCTGACACAGCTCTGAGCATAAATAAGACAAAAAACATAATTATAATGTACTGTTTTTTTGTTTACCACGTGACACCTTAAGGCTCTTTATGTTTGTGATGTCTGACTGAAAAATTAATGAGCAAAGATGGCATCTTAGCAGCAAAACTGCCGATTTCTTCATGCACGCTTTATGTGCTTTGCTGCTTTTCCAATATTAGAACAGGCCTGTCTGAGATGAGAAAAGGGAAAGTGACACAAGTCTCACCACCAGGCAAAGGGGAAACAAAAGTGGGGCAGATTCACAGGGATGTGATGTGTTTGTGCGTGCAGATGTGTCGGAGTTAAAGAAAGTCAAGTGAGAGTTAGAAACAGACCTGAAACAGAGACTGAGAGAACTATAATTATGAAAGTAATTATATACATGAAATCACAGAGTTGGAGGAAAGAGAGAGAGAAAAAAAAGCTTTGCAGAAAGTTCAGTCTGTGGAATTACAGAACTAAACGAGACCAAACGAACATGTGAGCGTCCACTAGTGCTGCCGCAAACGATTATTTTAAGAGTCGACTAATCGGGTCATGCACAAACTGGA
Organism: Oryzias melastigma; assembly: GCF_002922805.2. Lineage (NCBI taxonomy): Eukaryota > Metazoa > Chordata > Actinopteri > Beloniformes > Adrianichthyidae > Oryzias > Oryzias melastigma. Next base: position 2,899,848 of record NC_050519.1, read on the forward strand.
TGTAAAGCACTAAACCATCATAACCATCATTAGCTTTAAACTAACTAAAAACTAGATATATTAGCATTACCTGCAATACTGCTAGTGCGAATGCTGCAAGCTGAATTTGGCCACTAAAGATGCTGAAATTGATAGCTAAAACAGTAAAGTTGAAAGCTGAAACCGCTAAAGGTGATAGCTGAAACCGCTAAAGGTGATAGCCAGCTAAAATCTTAGTTAAATGCCAAATTAGCCTAGAAAACTGAAAAAATGCCTGAATTAGCCAAAACAGCTAGCATGTAACCGAAATATTAGCTACATTTCAAAACAGCCTAAAAAACAACAAAAGCCTAAATTAGCTAAAACAACTAGCGTGTAGCTGAAATCTTAACTAAGCTCCTAAATAGCCTAAAACACAAACAAAACAAAACTTTAAAACTGTAACTTTTTAACATAATTATGAGCTAAATATATAGTATTACCTGCGATAATCCTAGTGTGAATGGTGTAAGCTGAATTTGGCCACTGAAGATGCTAGTGCTGATAGTTGAAGATGCTGAAATTTATAGGTAAAACGCTGAAGCGGATAGCTGAAACGCTGAAGCTGACAGCCATCTAGAATATTAGCTAAAAGCCCAATTAGCCTAAAAGAAAAAAAATCTTAGCCAAAACAGATAGAATGTAGCTAAAAAAAATAGCAAAACTTCAAGTTGGAACAAAGCCTAAATTAGCCAAAACCTCTAGCATGTGGCAAAAATATTGTCTAAATATTATCTAAACTTTAAAATGGCCCAATGAACTTAAAAACAAAAGCCTAAATTAGCAAAAACAGCTAGCATGTAGCTGAAATATTAGATAAACTCCAAAATAGCCAAAAAAAACCCTAATAAATGACAAAATAGTCCATAAAGCTAGCAATAAGCTATTATAACTTTCAACTTTACTACACTCCGACTCCATATATTATAAAGTAACAACTAATCAACTATTAAATTAGTTGTTAACTATTTTAATAGTCGATTAGTTGTCGATTAGTCGACTAATCGTGGCAGCCCTACCGTCCACCTGTATTTGTGCTTTTGCTCATCTACCTGGCCTAGCATAACCACACCGACATTAAGTCTTCAACTTTTTTCTGGCTTCTATGCTCCATTAAAAGGCAGGGTGACTTATACCCCTGTGTCATTGTGTTCATTGATTTAAGAGTCCAAACACTCCCTGGGTTCACGACCCATATAATGAGTTCAATGTATCTGGCTGGTATGGGGGGGTCTTCAAGGAGAGTGCTGCCCTCACATCGCACAATGACATCTTCATGACTCCACGCGGCGGTTAGACGCCTTACAGCGCTGCAGTCCAGCTTCTCCAACGGTGATCTCCTCAAACGGATTTTATGACAAGAAGTCTCTAATAGGAAACCAAAAGTTTTGCTAAATGAAGAGTAAGGTAAATGCAGAAGAAATCTTGTACTCTTTACCTGGAAATGTTTCTGAAAAATCTCAAAAAGTTCATGGAAAGTTCAAAAGATTGAAGTAACGCAATAATATCTGACATTCTAAAGAAATAATAGAAAAGGGAAAATGTATTACTTGTTCACTTTTGGGACATTTAAGTTAGATATTTTAATCTTTCAGCTTTTAACCTATTTTCCAAACGTTTTCTTTTAAGTGAAAATATGCTGTTTTTACAAACACATTCTCACTCCCAAGTCGTCACATATTGACGTTTAGTTAAGGATCCCTCCGGTTTGACATTTTGGGTATCCCCCGACTCATCGTTTTTTTGACGAGCTGGCCGTTGTTAAAATCAAGAGTAACCGGTCTAGTACCACGTTGTGGAGTGCACTGGTACCCAAACCCTGTACCGGATGAAGTACTGGATGCGGGACCAGACGCTGTACCGGACCCAAACTGTTACTAGATGCGGTACCGGGCACAAATCGGACGTGGTACTGAACGAAAACCAATATCGGGGTGCCCTGACCCTAACCCTGTACTGGGTACGGTACAAGATGCGATACCGGACCCGAACCAATACAAGGTGCAGTACCGAGTGCAAATTGGATGCGGTACCGGACGCAAATCGCGTTAGGTTACCGATACTGGGTTAGGGTGCCGGGTACTGGATTAGGGTAAGAGTACTCTAGATAGGCTACCTAGAATACTCTAACCCGTATTCTAGGTACTCTAGGTATTCTAACCCTGCAGTAAGAGTACCCACTACTTAGGGTTTGAGTACCTAGAGAACTCTAACCTCGCACCTCGGGATGCGCCAAGTATCATTGCCCTAACCAAGTATCTGTACCCTGGCCTGATACCCCAGGACGTGTCCAGCACTGCCTCCAGTTCGCTCCGGGTACAGTATCCGGTTCAGGTCTGGTACTGCGTCTGTTACTTCATACCGTACCAAGTTAGGGTTTGGGTACCGGTGCACTCCACATTGCAGCACTGGACCGGTTCCGGTTCGCGGCCTGAATGTTAGGGACCCATGTTTATTGAGAACAGCCAGCAAGTCAAAAAACGTTGAGTTAGGGACATCCAAAACATCAAGAATTGACGGAGAGGGGTTCTTAACCAAACGTTAACGTCAATATGTCTTTATATATATCCTCCACATTTAAGTAGGAGTTAGATGAGAAATTAACTTATTTTATACCATGGTCCAGATAGATGCTCGATTCCGATTGGCTGCTGGTTGGACAAAAATAAGTCACACAGCCCGAATGTTCCATATCACTGTGCAGGCTTTTTTAAACAAACGTTTGCTTCATCATCTGGACAAAAACAAGCGGGAAGATGTGAACTTTCTTTCTGAACTGATGATTATCGGGACAATCAATATTTATCGAAAAGCCAGTGCTGACTCTAGCAGTTCTTGTGTTACCGTAATATTTTGAAAATGTCCACTTTTTGTGAAAAAGTCGTTTAAAATGACTTAAAAAAAATATTCAATCGATATAGCTGATATATTAGCTAAACTCTAAAATAGACAAAAAAACAAAAAAAGCCTAAATTAGCCAAAACAGCTGAAAAAAGCTGAAAAAATAGCAAAACGTCAAGTTGGAAAAAAGCCTAAATTAGCCAAAACAGCTAGCATTTAGCTGAAACTTTAGCTAAACTCCAAAATAGCCTAAAAAACAAACAAAACAAAAAAAACAAATAAATAGGCCAAAATAGCTAGTATGTAGCAGTTATTTTAGCTAACCTTCTAAATGCCCCCCCCAAAAATAGCCAAAATTAGCTAGCAAGTAGCTGAAATATTAGCTAAACTCCAAAATAGCCTAAAAACCTCAATAAATGCCAAAATAACCTAAAAATCTAGCAGAATGCCATTATAACTTTCAACTTTACTACTTTACTTATTTTAAAAGTGACCTTGTTATAAGGGGGATAATGTCCTTTGAAGGTGCATTATTATAAATTAACGCACCCCGCGGAGACCAACAATCAGGTTTCTTTTAGGCCTGCATTAATTTCTGATAATGCACAGTTCGTCGCGCATTATCCTTCACAAATCTAACACTGTTTTCCATCAGAAATATTAAAGTCACCATCCTGATGTTAATTAGTCACAACATATGCACTATGAAGAAACATTTTTTGTAAGACAAAATATATTATTATGCTTTTAATTAATTAAGTTAATATTTTTTTAATAGAAGTGTATTAGAAAATTAAAATATTTTCTAAATACATTGAAATAACAATTTATTTAGTGTGTATAAATTATACATGATGTAAAATAAGTTGAAGTGAATTTAATGATTATTTATGAATAAAGTGATCACAAATCCACAGTGAGACGATTATTCTTTCAAATATTTACAAATAACTGATAAAGCATGCATTTTCAGAATGAAAGAAATCACTTGTGAAATCTATATTTTTTGTATTCTATAATGAATGTTTAATGGAGCAAATTTAAAAACAATTGAAATAAATTACATGTGAGGATTTAGCTGATAACATGAATGACTTCAAAAGTAAGTCCTGCAGAGTTTTCTTTTTAAAGTTTACAATTCTTAAACTTATTCTTAGAAAATTGAAAAAAACAGACAAAAACAATTAACCTGTGAACTTTAAATCCTGCAGCTTTGGAAGCACCAATTTGTTTTCCTTTCCCTTAGCAGAAATCCCTTTTTTTTTAAACCGAACAGTGAATTTGTTCAGGCGTTGGAGTCAGAAAAGTTGGACTTTAATTTTCAAAGCCTGCAGACCAATCAAGTGGTCAGTGCATAAAGGAATCAAAGCTCCTCCTCGGTCCATATGCTCGTTCACAGAGCGCTCTGAAAGTCTCTCTCTGCACTGATTGCTCTCACTGAAGCCAACATGTCCGCTGATTTAGACATTTGATTCCGCACTGATTGCAGGAAGTGAAAAAAACGAAGGTGAAAGTGAAGGTTTGAGGTTGAGACATTGAGGGTGTTTGGGACAGTTTGGGGTTTGACTAACAAATTTAACTCCCGGCAGGCGCTCATGTGTGGGTGCAAACACGCATGTGCTTGTGAGTAGGTGTTTTAATGTGTTGGCACACATAAATGAGTCACATGTTGTGTATGTTAATCCATCTGCAGACTGTGAATGAAAAAACAAGCTGTAAAATCGGAATAAACATATGCAAAACACTGACAGACCGCTTGGAGGTGACCAAAGAACAAACGGGACAGACATGGATTTGGGCTGTGAGGGTCAGGAAACGGATGCATGTTCAGTCCATGCATCCAGGAGCAAAACGTTTCAGCCAAAATCACAAGTTTATGGTCAAGAAAGAAGAGTGAATATGTCTGGCAACGAACCTTCACCATCTGTGCGTCAATACATCCAAGAAAAAAAAATGTAAGCAAACACTTGAAGTATTAGAAGAATTTGTAAAATTTAAATTGTATCAGTGCAGCATTTCTTTCCTATACCTCCAACAGTTAAGCTGAAACATACGGTGGCTGACACGACTCACATAAATGCAAAAGACACAACAACAAAAGCCACAACACAACAAGATAAGCAGAAACACAGCTACAAAAGACACAATATAATGACAAAGGACAAAGCACAACGACAAAAGTTGAAGCATGACGACAAAACCTGAAGCACAATCACAAAACCTGAAGCAAGATGACAAAAGCTGAATCATGATGACAATAGTTAAAGCATGACGACAAAAGTTGAGGCATGACGACAAAAGTTGAAGCACAATGACAAAAGCTGAAGCACGACGACAAAAGCAGAAGCATGATGACAAATGTTGAAGCATGAGGACAAAAGTTGGAGTATGACGACAAAACCTGAAGCACAATGACAAAAGTTGGAGCAAAAAGACAAAAGTTGAAGCACAAAGACAAAAGTTAAAGTATGACAACAAAACCTGAAGCACAATTACAAAACCTGAAGCAAGATGACAAAAGCTGAAGCATGATGATAATAGTTAAAGCATGACGACAAAAGTTGAGGCATGACGACAAAAGTTGAAGCACAACGACAAAAGTTGAAGCACAACGACAAAAGTTGAAGCATGACGACAAAAGTTGAAGCATGATGACAAAAGTTGAAGCATGATGACAAAAGTTGACGCACAAGGACAAAAGTTGAAGTATGACGACAATAGTTAAAGCATGACGACAAAAGTTGAAGCATGATGACAAAAGCAGAAGCATGATGCAATAGTTAAAGCATGAAGACAAAAGTTAAAGCATGATGACAAAAGTTGAAGCATGAGGACAAAAGTTGAAGTATGACGACAAAACCTAAAGCACGATGACAAAAGTTGAAGAACAAAGACAAAAGTTGAAGCATGACGAAAAAAGCAGAAGCATGATGATAAAAGTTGAAGCATGAGGACAAAAGTTGAAGTATGACGACAAAACCTGAAGCACGATGACAAAAGTTGAAGAACAAAGACAAAAGTTGAGGCATGGCGATAAAAGTTGAAGCACAATGACAAAAGCTGAAGCACGACGACAATAGTTAAAGCATGACGACAAAAGTTGAAGCATGATGACAAAAGCAGAAGCATGATGACAAAAGTTGAAGCACAAGGACAAAAGTTGAAGTATGACGACAATAGTTAAAGCATGACGACAAAAGTTGAAGCATGATGACAAAAGCAGAAGCATGATGACAATAGTTAAAGCATGAAGACAAAAGTTAAAGCATGATGACAAAAGTTGAAGCATGAGGACAAAAGTTGAAGTATGACGACAAAACCTGAAGTACGATGACAAAAGTTGAAGAACAAAGACAAAAGTTGAAGCATGACGAAAAAAGCAGAAGCATGATGATAAAAGTTGAAGCACAAGGACAAAAGTTGAAGTATGACAACAAAAGCTGAAGCACGACGACAAAAGTTGAAGCACAAAGACAAAAGTTGAAGCATGACGACAAAAGCAGAAGCATGATGACAAAAGTTGAAGTATGACAACAAAAGCTGAAGCACGACGACAAAAGCTGAAGCATGACAACAAAAGGCGACAACACAACAACAAAATCCTAAGCATGACAACCAAATTCAAAGCGTGACAACAAAAGTTGAAGCACAACAATGAAATTCGAAGCACGCCGACTAAAGTTGAGACATGACGACAAAAGCCAAAGCACGATGACAAAAGTCGACAACACAATAACGAAATCCTAAGTACGACGACAAAATTCAAAACAAGACGACAAAAGTTGAATCACAACAACGAAATCTGAAGCACGACGACAAAAGTTGAAGCAAGACGACAAAAGAAGAAGCAGGACAACACAAATTGAAGCACGATGTCAATAGTTGAAGCACGACGACAGAAGCTGAAGGATAACAACAAAAGCCGACAACACAACAACAAAATCCGACAACACAACAACAAAATTCAAAGCACGACGACTCCATATACTCAATAAACTCCTGTAGTGACAGTAAAATCTGCCAAACACTAGAGGCTCTCAGCCCGTATCTGTTTGCTCAGCTGCTGGACAGGATAAGTTACATAAATATATAAAATAAATGCTGTTTTTGCATCAATATTAACGGTGTACATATACATTGCAATTTCCTTTGCATGATCAGATCCAAGTCAGATCACGTGATTTTAGAGTGCAACGTCTTGAAATACATACACATTTGACTGGGTTGACTGTTTACTTTTCATATTAAATTTTGTCTAAAAAAATCTGATTATTTCAACAAATTCTACTTGTTCTAATGGCAAGATTTTCCACTTAGGACAAGGACAAAATCTTTTATTCTACATTTTTTATTTGTTTCAAGAATTATATTTTTTTAAGTGTCCAACACAAGTTTGATTCTACAAATTGTAAAAGGTTTGATTTAAAACCTTGTTTTTAGATATTTAACTCATTTTATCAGATTTGAAGATTGTTCTTCCTGCATATAATGTTTGAAACATGTTGCTGTTGTCCAGTAGTTGAGTAACATACTGACTTTTATGCAGGTGTCACTTTAAACATCAGTTTAATAATTGAATGCTCAGTATCTGACGGGTTTTGGGAAAGTTTTTTTTCTTTTCTTTTTTTTTACTTAAAACAAAGCCTTATTTTTTTATTTTTTTTCTTGCATCGTTGATGAAGTCATCCTGCTGTCATGATGGGCATGGAGGAGACAGTCAGAGCACTAACCTTGCTGAACGCTCACATGTGAATATGTGGTCCCTCCTCCCTCACTGAGCTGCAGAGGCGGCAGATTGTGTTACCTGGGGCAGGTTAATGTCTCCAGCTGCAGTGAGGGGAGAAAGGTTATCTTTAACAAGTGAAAAAACTCTTTCGATTTACAATAGAAAGACAATTTTAAACTAGAATAGTTGGGTGTCTGCAAAAATTCCAGTTTTAATGCTTTATACTGAAAGTAGTTGCTAGAAATGGTGACACAATTTACTTTAACTGCTGAAAGGATTTGCTAACAAAATAAAAAAAACTATTTGCAAAATGTTAAATTTGCTTTAAGATGGGAAATTTCATTGAAGAACTATAAAGAGCGCTGAAGTTGACCTAAATTTCTGAAAAATGTGTAATAAAATTACTTAAAAATTCCTAATACATACAAAACATAGTTAGTGAGTTCCTATGAGCTAAACTCCAAAAATAGCCTAAAATTCTTCAGTAAACTAAATTGGTTAAAAATGCTAGCATGTTGTTAAAATAGAAGCTAAACTCTAAATAAGCCTAAAAAACCTCCATAGATAACAATTTAGCAAAAAACGTCAGTATTTTTTGAAAATATTAGCTAAACTTCAACTTAGTGTGAAATGACCTTAGTAGAGCATAAAATTATTGTATGCCAAATTAGCCAGAGGGGAAAAAAATAGCATATTGCTTAAATACTAGCTAAACTCCAAAATAACCTAAAATTCCTCAGTAAGCCAAATTTGTCAAAAATGTTAGCACGTTGCTAAAATAGAAGCTATACTCTTAATAAGCCTAAAAAACCTCAGTGGATTAGAAATTAGCCAAAAACGTTAGCATGTTGCTAAAATATTAGCTAAACTCCAAATTAGCATAAAAGAACCTTAGTAGATGCCAAATTAGCCAAACAAAATGATAACAATAATTCTAGCACGTTGCTTAAATACTAGCTAAACTCCAAAATAGCATAAAAAACTTCAGTAGATAACAAATTACCGAAAAAACATGAGTATATTGCTAAAAATTAGCTAAACTCCAAATTAGCATAAAATTACCTCAGTAGAGCATCTTTGTAGATGCCAATTTAGCCACAAAAAAAGCTAGCACGTTGCTTAAATACTAGCTAAACTCTAAAATTGAATACAAAAACCTCAGTAGATAGGAAATTAGCCAAAAACGTTAGCATGTGGCTAAAATAGAAGCTAAACTCTAAATTAGCCTAAAATACCTCAGTAGATAAGAAATTAGCAAAAAACATTAGCATGGTGCTAAAATATTTGCTAAACTCCAAATTAGCATAAAATTACCTTAGTAGATGCAAAAATTAGCCACAAAAAAAGCTAGCACGTTGCTTAAATACTAGCTAAACCCCAAAATAGCCTACAAAACAGTAAATAGTAAATAGGACATTAGCCAAAAACGTTAGCATGTGGCTAAAATAGAAGCTAAACTCCAAAATAGCCTACAAAACCTCAGTAGATAAGAAATTAGTCAAAAACATTAGCATGTTGCTAAAATATTGGCTAAACTCCATTCTAAATTAAAAGGTTAAAACATAGCCCATGAATATATTTAAAGTCATGTTGCTAATCTACTTAAAACTTTGACTTTTGAAGGAGCAAACAATGTTTTATTTTTCACCTTCTTCTCCTCTTGTCTTAAGAATTTCCCTCCCTGCATGCGGCCCAAAAACAGCAGGGGAGCTTCAGCAGGACTGCAGCTGTTAGGAGGGAGGGAAAAGGTGGCTGTCCTCTTTACGAGCTGCATGATGTTCTGGTGTTGTTGGGGTGCTCGCGTTATACTGTCAGCCCCCAAATGAGTTCATTTTGTTCTCTCTGCATGTGTTTGATCATAATGTCCTCACCTCCGCTGGCTCCTCATCATTACCTCGCAGGAATTCTGCAAACGAGGAAGTTTGTCTCACAAACCCGACCGGTCCGCTCAAATATCAGATCCCACAAATGACCGGAGTGGGAAACAAAATGGAGATCTTTTCTGTTTCTGTTAATGGTAGTGTCAAAAGTAAATCCTGCTTTGCTAACCTTTTTAAGTTTATCTAATATTTTACACCTATTTTACTATTTATGCTAGTATTTTTTTGAATAAATTGTTATTTACTGAGGTTTTTTTAATGCTAATTTAGAGTTTAGATAATATTTTAGCAACATGCTAACGTTTTTGACTAATTTGTTATCTAATTGGGGCTTTTGGGCCAATTTAAAGTTTAGCTAATATTTGAGCAACATGCTAACGTTTTTAGCTAATTTAGTTTATTGAGCAATTCTAGGCTATTTTGGAGTTTAGCTAGTATCTAAGCAATGTGCTAGCTTTTTGTGCCTATTTGTCTACTGAGGTTGTTTATGGTAATTTAGAGTTTAGCTAATATTTTAGCAACATGCTAACGTTTTTTACTAATTTGCTATCTACTGGAGTTTAGCTTCTATTTTAGCAACAGGATAATGTTTTTGAATAATTTAGTTAATTGAGCAATTCTAGGCTATTTTGGAGTTTAGCTAGTTTTTAAGCAATGTGCTAGCTTTTTGTGCTAAATTATCTACTGGGGTTTTTTTATGCTAATTTAGAGTTTAGCTAATATTTTAGCAACGTGCTAACGTTTTTGACTAATTTAGTTTACCGAGGAATTTTAGGCTAATTTAGCTAGTATTTAAGCAATGAGCTAGCTTTTTAGCTTAATTTGGCATCTACTGACGTTTTTTGGGCTAATTTGGAGTTTAGCTCATATTAAAGCAACACACTAAATATTTAATATAAAATGGTATGTATTAGGGATTTTTAAGCAGTTTTAATAGACATTTTTCAGAAATTTATGTCAATTTCAGCTCTCTTTGATAGTTCTTTAACCAGTCTTTCAGCAAATTTAACATTTTTCAAATAGCTTTTGCATTTTCAGCAAATCCCTTCAGCAATTAAAGTAAATTGTGTCTCCATTTTCTTATCATTATTTAAAATCTGCAGGATATTCAGCGACTACTTTTAACAAAAAACATTCACACTAGCATTGTCGCAGCTAAAGCAACTTTTCAAGTTTTTTTTCCACATTTAATTTTTATTTTTGACTAAATTCCTGTTTTCTCACCAGATTCAACATTTGTGCTTCATACTTGAAAACAATTAGACTAATTAAATGTATACTAGCTAAATATTTAAAAGAATATTTAGGGAATTCAACAAGGTAGCATCCACAGGTCAATCTTTGCATTTATTACTCTCAAAATAATTCCCAGATTGAGAGATTATCAGTTCAGGTTTATGAGTTTGAATTCTCCCCCTAAAAACTGACAGTTGTCGCTTTAAATTTATAGGTTAAAAGCCTTTTTGTTCTCTTTTTAGCACCCGAGAGAAGCCCCACAAAGGGTTGTCGGTTCCACACAAATGCTTTCTCACATCTTTTCCCTCGATCACTGCTGTCACATTCAGAACGGAGGTGTTAAAGAAACCCCTCTGATTCGATCACAAAAAATAGAAATGAACAGCTTTTAATAGCTCTCGGTTAAGTCAGAGGCAGCTCTCGACAGTCACCGCGCTCAGTCAAGCTGTGTCTTTGGATAAATAAAGGCGAGATGAAAAAGGCTCCATACAGCCGTGAAAGGTTTCTACTTTGGCTTGTTGGAACATGGTTGGATCAAAGCTGGAATGAGTCAGTAAATGTGCTGATATATGTATGTTTATACTGTCAGTGATTGAAGGCGTTTCAGGTTTAAAATCTATGGAAATTGGGTTTTTTGTGTGTTTTTAATGTGTTTTTGATGCATTTTTCTGATCATGGAGTACATGTAAAAAGAAAATTAAGCTTAAAATTGAATTTCTGAGTGTTTTTATTTAAATTATTGGGAATCAGGAGAAGACAAAAAAAAATCCATCTTAAAAAAATACATTATTGGTTACGTAGCAACTTCCTGCTACACTTTATTTTTGATTAAAGCTAAAAACAACATTAAAATCTTTAGCTCACTGATTTTGATAGTCTTTTATTTTTAATCTACGCATTATAATCGATTATCAATCCATAAAAATAGAGATTAATCTAGAACATAATGATAAAGTTCTCTAGCTTGATGCTAACATATAATGGGATTTCCCATAGGAGGGCTAATGCTAACGCTCGGTCGACCTAAATATATATTGTTGACTAAGTTAATATCTTTATAAACTCACAGGCATGAATTTTCCAAACTCTTTGAACAACAGTTTTTTTAAAGTAACCATTTGTGGTCTAAAACAGTTTTTCAATCATACTTTCTTCTTCCTCTGGAATAAAGTGTAATGTTGTAGCACAATCGCCACCTAGTGGCCAAACTGAAATACCCTCCAGGAGAAGCAGAACACTATAGAGCTAAATTGGGACCAATATTATTTGAAACTTTAAAAAAAAAGAAAAAATGAAATATTGGTATATGGCCAAAAAAAATTAAAATTTCAGAAACTTGTTGCTATTCTGAAATAAACATAATTACCTTCAACTTTTTTAAGTTTCAAAAGTCAAAGTTTCAATTTCAAA
>NC_050519.1:2912358-2920409 GCF_002922805.2 Oryzias melastigma
GATATTAACAATCTCATTATTATTTCACTAATTTGGCAGCATGTGAACTGTATCAGATTAATATAAATATATTCAAAACATGTAGTAGATTATAATATAAATTTGTCTAAATGTGCAAACTTAAAATTGAATTGGGCAGAAAAATCTGAATCGAATCGATCCTTGAAATTATTGGCGACGCCCATTCAACAGCAGATGGATAGATATTCTCAAAATTTTAGAGCTTTAATTGTACCGAATGTTTACAGTGTGTCCATATAAACAGCTGCAACATCCCAAATAGGCGCTGCCTCCCAAACAAAAGGTGGTTGCTATGGTTACCGCAGGGGAATCGCTTCCTCTGCCGCCGTCCCCGTTGAATCGCTCTGCCCCTCGACACCTGGAGCTGCCCCGTCAAAGCAGCGCCGACCTTTACCTGGAATCCTACGCCCTCCGCTGAGACCGCCTCTTTTCTCCGGGTCTGCGCCTCCTCCTCCTGCTCCTCCTGCTCCTCCTGCTCCCTTCACACCCACAAACACACAGGATTATTTACCGTCGTCGTCCCCTGATGAAGACTGTAGCTCATGTTTTACACATTACTGACCTTCACGGGTGTCACACTAATCAAAATACATTTTCTATAGTAGTTTTTAAATTCAACTTTTTGTTGTTTTTTCCTATAGTGGAGCACTCTCTTCTGCTATGGAGGCCAGTTCAAGTTTTCAATGAAAATGTTTTTTTTCTTGGTTTCAACTCGAATAATTATCTGATGCAAAATAGAGATTAAAGCTTAGCAAGCTGTTGATCTCTTTTTGTTTTGAATATTTCAATTTACCTTAAAAAGTAAACCACATTTGAATAAATAAAACCAACAGACTTCTATATTTGTACGGATCAGACTTGATTTGGTACCATTTGAAGTCTAAAACAAACCTAAATCATGGAGGTAAAACTGATGAGGAAAAGTACCCGATCATCAATCATGGTACCAGTATTAGTATGGGTATTTATCATTAGATTTGCTTTAAACTCAATGATTCTCTTCTTAGAATTCCGCGTTTTAAACTCCCTCAAAGACATCATGTGTAATGTTTGGAATATCTTGACATCTTTACATCCTTGAATCGCTGATTAGCATGCTACAACGTTTAAGAAACTCTTAGCTAAACCATTTAAAATATTTCTGAAGTCTAAAGCGCATTTTTAGTGGATCACAAAGACTAAATGAGTCACAAACTGGCACCAGTGTTATCAGATGGATGGCAAGAAATAGAAAAATGAATTAATTAAGAATAAAGAGTCTTTTAAAACCAAGGTGCAGCTCCAGTCAGCGAGTGCGGCACAGGAGAGGCATGGGCTGCTGGTGCCTCACCTGCCGATTTCTCAAATATTAGGAAGTTCACAAATTTGCTACTTTTTTCTTTTACCAAAGAAATGTTGAAAACCCAAACACAAAAAAATAATAATTGAAGAGATAAATTTCAAAAATTGGGTTGTTTTTTTTAATATATTTTTTAAAAATATTTGATTGTTATTTATTTTATGCATTTTTAAGCTATATTTGACCTCCCCTGACTGCACATCACTGCTTCCTCCTCCTCCTCCTCTTCCTCTGTGCCTTTATTTCATTCTGACGTCACTTCCTGTTAACGTTTCAGTCGAGTAACTTAAATTATTTTCTCATCTGAATTCAAACACTACTACTTTTTTATGGATAATATATACAAAAATGTCAATAAGGCAGTTTAAGAAAATCATTTTAGAAGATGTTTTTTCTTTCAAAAATTCTACTTTAACTATATAATTCTAATGATTAGGAATGTCGGTGTTTAAATAAAAGGCCGTTAAGAATTTGCACAGTTTCCCATACCTGCAGATCTCAAGGAAATCCATTTTGAAGAACACTTTCATGCCTCATCTGTCTAAAGAAGAAGACAAATCTAAACTGACATGAAACATGCACCTACATGGGAGATCAGTGGAAAGACAAAAGCAGTTCCTTCATTTCTCATCTCTAAGCTCCGCCTCTGAAACGCAGCAGAGACGGAGGCTAGAATAGAAAGCTGCTCCACAGGTAAACGTTCAGGTGTCCGTTCTGAGCATCTCTCAGTGTAAACTAGGGGTGTAATGACTCATTAACGATTCTCTTCATACCATAATTAGTGGTTTTGATTTGATATCGGTTCATTTTGAACGATCCAATCACTGACCTATAATGGATTTGGGACAACTTTAGCCAAAAACATTCAACCAGTGTGACTCAGAGCTAAATACTGAACAGTGCAGGTGAAGTTTTGATGTATTTTAGTGTAAATTAATTAAATTAACAACTTGTCTCAGACAGATCGATCTGGTTAAATCGTAGCAAAAAAAATGGATTAACTAATTAAATCGATTAATTGTTACACCCCCTATTCTGAATTGTAAATTTTGCTTTTATTACTTGAAATAAACCAATAATCCAAATTGTTACAGGATCAGTCTGTGATCTGCATTTTACTTTAAATATTATTTATTTCTAAAATTAACCCTCTTTAAACACCAGCTTCTCATTTTTTTAATTTGAAGCTACTGCTGGTGCACTTTGTTATTTTATAAGCTTCTATTGATTGTCTTTGTAGATTAGAATTATTTGACCTTCCTGTGGCCCAGGGGCTCGTCTGTCCTCTGGTGCTGATTTAATGACATCTCTAGTGGTATTCCTCAGCCTTTTCCCCCCAAAATGAAAAAAAAAAGTATTTAATATGAAAGTGTAGTATAACAAAATTAGTTAAAGCGTGTGTTTTCATGGGTCTAAACCACGTGTCAAAGTTGAGGCCCGGGGGCCGCTCCGGCCCTCCAGGTAATTGTATTTTATTGTTATTATCTTATGCTCATTTATAACTTGTATAATTTTGACGAAATATATATTTATGGAAAGTAAAACATTGAAAGTTATTTAAGGTTTAAGTTGATTTATTCTGGAATAATATCCCTGCCTTTTTATTATTCATAATTATGTTAAAAAATTACAGTTTTAAAAATTGTCATTCTGGTAGCTTTTAGGACTATTTTTTAGGCTATTTTGGACTTTAATATTTCATGTTCATGCTAGCTGTTTGGTTTTTTTTAGGATATTTTGCAGTTTAGCTATGTTTTCACAGCTACATTCTAGCTGCTTTGGCTAATTGAGGCTTTTGTTTGTGAGTTTTTTAGGCTGTTTTGGAGTTAGAATAATATTTACACGCTAGCTGTTTTGTCAAATTTAAATTTTTTTCACATTTTTTAGGATATTCTGAAGTTTAGAAACTTTTTCAGATAGATGCTAGCTGTTTTGGCTAATTTAGGCTTTTCTTTTTAAGTATTTTAGGCTATTTTGGAGTTTAGGGAATATTTCAGCTACATGCTAGCTGTTTTTTGGCTAACCTAAGTGTTTTTTTGTTTGTTTTTTAGCCTAATTTGGCATTTAGCTAATATTTTAGCTAGCTATCAGCTTCAGCTAAAATCCTGCTAGCTGATTAGGCTAATTTAGGCTTTTTCCAGTTTTTTAGGCTATTTTGAAGTTTTGCTATTTTTTCAGTTAGCTGTTTTGGTAAACCTATTTTTTCTTTTTTTTAGTTTTTTAGGCTAATTTTGCATTTAGCTTATGTTTTAGCTGGCTATTAGCTTCAACATTTTCCGCTATCAGCTTTAGTGTTTTTAGCTATCAATTTCAGCATCGTCAGCGGCCAAATTCAGCTTACAGCATTCACACTAGCATTATCACAGGTAATGCTATAAATCTAGTTCACAATTAAGTTAAAACGTTACTGTTTTAAAGTTTTAAAATGTTAGTTTTAGTGTGTTTCATTAATATTTATCCTGTTCGGTGTGTTTTGGATTTTGCTCCCTTGTGTGATTGAGTTTGTCACTCCTGCTCTAAATCCCTGCAGAAACGCTAAATATGGCAGTAATTTGTTCTGCTTTTTCTCCTAGTTGAATATAAATTTTTTGACATCTAAAAAGTTGATTTTCTTTTTTCGGTCATCTGGACTTCAGAGGATTTTTTGTCCAAATTTAGCCGATTTATAGCCAAATTTCTTTTCTCAAGGCCACTTTGGCGTCAGCTCAAAACTCACCCACTGCAGCGTTTGCAAATCAAACCATTATTTTCTTGGCATCCCGTTTGTGGAGTCTATCACATAAGTCAGGAGTGGGTGAATGGACTCCAGTCAATTCTGCAGTCAAATCGGTGGTACCCCCCGAGGAGGAGTTAAAGGTCTGAGAGGACGCGCTGAAGGTAAGACTTCAAAAAAACATGCAGACGATGCGATGAAGACAATCGACGCAGCCGGAGCCCATCGACGCTCAGACAGGTGAAGAGCGGCGTGCTGAGCCGTGCATAAAAACACGTAAAGCGTGTGCAGGTGAACTGGAAAACAGAGGGGGGAAAACGAGCAGTTCTGAAAGCGCTTGGCTCCGTTCAAACGGTTGCCATGGTTTCGAGATGTTTCCATGGAAATGCTAGCTGCCAGTGAAATGAATTTGAGGGGGATCTTTGCAGCAGGTTGGCGAGAAGGTGAGAGCGGTGGGGGAGAAGGGGGGGGCGCAGATTCAGGATGCGGGGAAGGAACAAGATCGCTTTCTTTCCTGCTAGTAAGAGTGGACGCCACGGAGAGGTGACGGGGATAATTTTAGGTAAACAAGGTGAGGGAAACATGCCACGCAACGGAGGGCAGAAACGCTCTATTTCAGACTGTTGTCATAGTAACGGGTCTGGCTAAGCAGAGAGCAGGTAAATACATAGGAGTCTGATTAACATGTGTGTGATTACAATCACGTCTGTGTGTGTGTTTGCACACAAAACGCCATCAAAACACTTTCTTCTAACTGGCTTTCAGGGAAACGCTTTTGTGGAGCGCCGTCTGTGACGCACACTTGTGTGTGTGTGTGTGTGTGTGTGTGTGTGAGATCACAATGTTTCGTACTTTGGCTGCTCCTTCAGTCACTGCTTTCCCTCCATTTCATCTCCACCTTCTCTTTACGTCTCTCTGAAGGACAGAGGTATTCCCACATTTCTTGGTCGCCATGGCAATGCTGCAGCAAGACAGAAAGAGAGGGAAGAGGAGGGGGGGTGTGAACAACGCTAATGCTACTTCACTGATCATCGATTGTGTTTCTTTCCTCCCTCTTGCTGCCCTTTTCCCCAAACCTCTGACATCCCTCTTTTTGTCCCTCACTGCTATCCTTACCAACAGCGTCTCATTATGAGTCTAACGCTGTCACGCCACACTATAAATAATGTCGTTTCATTAGACGCCGCTCCGGCCCGTGGCGTCAACAGGAGCAGGGGGCGGCGTGCCTCTGCATGGCATCGGAGCTGCAGAGAGGGACAAACCAAAGTAAAACACGGTGACTTTGAAGCAGCCGAGCGGGGCGGGGGGCGCGGGGGGTGCTGCATCACCGCCAAATCCAGGGGGTTAACTCCACAATGCAGGTAAGTAAGGGTGGAAGCTGCAGCGTGTCACACTCTCCTAATCAATCCAATGAAGACTTTGATGAGTTTTCAAGAAAACTCCAATTCACCTACTGTAATCCTGTCGGAGTGCGGCAGTCGACTCACCTTGGGGGAACAAACACAGCACCTTTATGTAAGCAAAGAGTGGGAGCGAGTTTGGGGCTGACGCCGCTCCGCCGTGCGCATGTCAATCATCTCAGAAACCTGACAGGACTCCTAATTCTAAAGGCAAGACATTGCATGTTGATTGCCTGTCTGCCGGGTCGTAATGCATTCTTAATCGTATCATGTTTGTACAGATGTCTCATGGTTGCGCTGCTCCAAACTGGATTTGGGAATATCAGGAATAATTATCCGCGATAGCAGCCAATAATCCCTTCTCTTTTGTCGGCGTGCTGCCGGATGGCGGGCTGCGAGCGTGGATATGAGCCCATTTCTGAGGCCTCTGATGGTAGAGGGGGAGGGGGGCGGCTGTCCCTCCAACTCAGAGCCTCGTCCCTCAAATCTAGAACGATTACATCCTTACTAACAAGAGAAAGTGGATCAAAACTCATTCGCCCTGAAATATTTAGCTGCGGTCCGTCCAGCTGTTTTCACCTGTGTTCCAAAAAAATGATTAAACACGTTTTCATCCCCAACGACTAATTTTAGAGCCATCAAACTATCGTTTGCTTAAGTTAGACACGTGTGGCCTGAATTACTAAAACCATTTTTTTAATGGAAAATATGCTGCAACATTAGGGATTTGTAGTAGATTTAAGGCTAAGTGGATGAGGAATAACAGGCTAAATTATAACAGTGTTTGAAGCTAAGGCTGGGCTGAATCAATTTACGCTTAATAGATCAATAATCGATTCACAAAAGATATAAATCGATTTAGCTCATAAAGCTAAAGCCCGCTAGCTTGATGCTAACGTTCAATAGAATTTCCCATAGGGCGGCTAATGCTAACGTTCGGTTGACCAAAACAATACATTCTGACTAAATCTGAACATCTTTAGTTACTTACATGCATTAATTTTCCAAACTCTTTTAAGGAAATAATTTTAAAGTAACTATTTGTGGTCTAAAACTTCGTTTTTTCCCTCTCTTACTGTTGTCTTCTTCTTGAATTACGTGTACTTCTTTAGCGCGATCGCCACCTAGTGGTCAAACTGAAACGTCCTCCAGGACAGGCAGTACTATTTACAATGTTAATGAAATTAACATTTTTGTCAGAAATTCTCCTTTAGAGAATCCATGTAACACCATGATATTAACAATCAATATCATTATTTCACTAATAAATATTACAATATGTGAACTGATCAGATTAATATAAATATATTCAAATTAAATAATAGATTTTTAATGTATATTTCTAAACAAATGTGTATACAAATGTAAACTTGAAATAGAATTAAATTGGATTGAATCGATTCAGGCTCTTGTGAATCAAATCGCTTCTGGAAATTCTAACCGATACCCCGCCCTATTTGAAGCAGAATTTCAAAGCAATGGAACTAAGGATGTTTTCAGACTGGAAACGTCTGTTGATCTGGACCAGAGGTCTGCAACCTGCGGCTCCAGATCCACATGTGGATCTTTTATCTCTCCATGGTGGCTTCTTTACCAAACATAAAATAAGTCATGGACACTGCTGATCCAGCCATATTGACCGTCAGAGTCAGGAATTAGATTAGTTAAACTTATAAATTAAAAACTATGATGGTTTTTACATCCTGTTGACCTGAAAACATATTGTTTGCTCAACTTTACCTCCAGAATGAACAGATTTTATATGCAAAGAAAAACTTTGGTAAAAACTTTGATCTTTTATGAGTTAAAAGCACATATTATCTTGTACTGCACAACATTGGTCATTAGCTGCACTGAGATGATTCTGTGTGGCACAGAGGATCTTTTATTTTGAAAATAACTTAAAAAAAAACAAATTTTGAGAGATTCTAGGTTCTTTTTATATTTTTGCTTTTGTTTGTGCCAAAAAATAGACATAATTCATATTTATTATTAAAAAAACATAAGGTAGTTGAATGCAAATCCAAATTTCTTAAAGGCTAAAGTAAGACTTCTAGGTTTTGGTCAAAACGAGCACAAATCGTTCTTTTACTGTTAAAGGTTGCAGATTCTGATCTGGATCATAGACAGTAAGTAGAGAAAACTGGACAGAGTATCCCCTCCACCCTCGCTATCCAAACAGGAAGTACCCGCTGGTCCCAGAACAACACATTCTCATCCCCAAGTCGTCACATACTGACGATTGGGTGAGGACTCCTCCGCGTCACTTTTTATCGTTTTGGGTGTCCCAAACACGTCCAGTACCGGTACCCTAACCCTAGCCAGGCACAAGTTCGCGTCCAGTACCACTTCCGGTTTACACTTGGTACCGCACCTGGTACTGGTTTGGGTCCAGTATCGCGTCTGTTACCACATCTGGTATCGCGTCCTGTGCCAGTTTAGGTTTAGGGTACCATTACCGGGTCTGCGTCATGGTACTGGACCGGTTCCGGTTTGTGGTCTGGAGGTTGTGGATCCTTGATTTTGCAAACAACCAGCCCGTCAAGAAATGACGAGTTGGGGACACCCAAAACGTCAA